>NW_022262621.1:30000-132500 GCF_002021735.2 Oncorhynchus kisutch | reverse complement strand
CTAATAGGCCAGCCTAATAGGCCAGCCTAATAGGCCAGCTAATAGCCTAACCACCAATCAAGAAACGTTATGGAATAAGCCTTTAAATCTGCAGGATTCTTTTTGCTGCCACAACACTGGTAAAATGAGGCTCCTAAATGTCCATACTGTAAACACATGAATATGAATGATGTGATAAATAGGAGTGGTGGAGTTATGTCACACATGCAGCGAACGCAGACATATGGAAAGGTCGGCTCTACCCAAAATTACAACCAACTAATTGCAGCATTACCACCAAAAAAAAACGGAAGAGGCAAGTAGAAGGAGGGAAACCGTGAGGAACTTGTCTGACGTCCCTGCATTTAAAGACTGTAAAATGTTTAAAGAAAATTGTTATGGATAAAAAAAAATGTACCAATTTAATTTAAGGACCCAAACATTGACAGCTGTGCCATATAAATTGCAAAATAGATTTCCATAGCACATGGTTTTTATTTTATTGACACACAAAACAACATCTGATTCAAATCTTCAAATTTTTCTATTTAAATTATTATACAAAATTCTTGCCACCAATAAAATGTTATATATGTATATGGGGGATACAATGTTCCCAGCTCTGCAGATTCTGCTGCGAGGAGGCAGAGTCATTAGATCAGTTATTTTGGTACTGTCCATTTGTAGCTCGTTTTGGGTCACAGGTCCAGGAATGGCTGAAGAATTGCAACACTTGCCTAGAACTAACGCTGCAGATAGCAATACTGGGTGATTTGAAAAGTCACGATCAATCAATTAATAGTATAATTATTATTTTAGCAAAATACTTTAATTTACAATCTGTAGAAGCTATGAGAATGGAAAGGTTCAGTACTTTTGTGAATCATCCCAGCACAGTTGAAAAATATATGGCAAATAGAAATTCAAAATGGATGGTGTTAAGAGATAGATGGGAGGGGTTGAGGGGCGCTGAAGGGTGGGACTGGATGGTGTTGAGAGATAGATGGGAGGGGTTGAATGGAGCTGGGACTGGATGGTGTTAAGAGATAGATGGGAGGGGTTGAATGGAGCTGGGACTGGATGGTGTTAAGAGATAGATGGGAGGGGTTGAATGGAGCTGAAGGGTGGGACTGGATGGTGTTAAGAGATAGATGGGCGGGGTTGAATGGAGCTGAAGGGTGGGACTGGATGGTGTTAAGAGATAGATGGGCGGGGTTGAATGGAGCTGAAGGGTGGGACTGGATGGTGTTAAGAGATAGATGGGAGGGGTTGAATGGAGCTGAAGGGTGGGACTGGATGGTGTTAAGAGATAGATGGGAGGGGTTGAGGGGAGCTGAAGGGTGGGACTGGATGGTGTTGAGAGATAGATGGGAGGGGTTGAATGGAGCTGAAGGGTGGGACTGGATGGTGTTGAGAGATAGATGGGAGGGGTTGAATGGAGCTGAAGGGTGGGACTGGATGGTGTTAAGAGATGGATGGGAGGGGTTGAATGGAGCTGAAGGGTGGGACTGGATGGTGTTAAGAGATAGATGGGAGGGGTTGAATGGAGATGAAGGGTGGGACTGGATGGTGTTAAGAGATAGATGGGAGGGGTTGAATGGAGATGAAGGGTGGGACTGGATGGTGTTAAGAGATAGATGGGAGGGGTTGAATGGAGCTGAAGGATGGGACTGGATGGTGTTAAGAGATAGATGGGAGGGGTTGAATGGAGATGAAGGGTGGGACTGGATGGTGTTAAGAGATAGATGGGAGGGGTTGAATGGAGATGAAGGGTGGGACTGGATGGTGTTGAGAGATAGATGGGAGGGGTTGAATGGAGATGAAGGGTGGGACTGGATGGTGTTAAGAGATAGATGGGAGGGGTTGAATGGAGATGAAGGGTGGGACTGGATGGTGTTAAGAGATGGATGGGAGGGGTTGAATGGAGATGAAGGGTGGGACTGGATGGTGTTGAGAGATAGATGGGAGGGGTTGAATGGAGCTGAAGGGTGGGACTAATAACAAGATAAACCATGTAAAACCTACGGGGTCTGTAAAATGTATAAAGGTTCATAACTTCTGTGAAATAGCACAGTTACCAATAGAAATCTAACTGGATGGACATCAGAAACAGAGGAAGGAATACGAACAAACAAGAGACAACTATTGTACAATAGATTGTGTCTGTAAAATGTGTATAAGATGTATAAACTGACGGTAGAAGCCTAAGTGTTATTGTTTATTAGTTTACTCCAATTGGGGGAGGGGTGGTAGGGTTTGGGGAATAATAAAGGTATATGCTAAAAGTGTGTTTATATATATATGTATATGTGTGTGTATGTATATATATATGTGTGTATATGTCTGTATGTATGTATGTGTGTGTATATATAAATATATATGGGTATATGTATGTATGTGTATATGTATGTATGTGTATATGTGTATATACATATATAACAACAAAACAATGAATACATCTAGTGGTTAGAGCGTTGGACTAGTAACCGAAAGGTTGCAAGTTCAAACCCCCGAGCTGACAAGGTACAAATCTATCGTTCTGCCCCTGAACAAGGCAGTTAACCCACTGTTGCTAGGCCTTCATTGAAAATAAGAATTAGTTCTTAACTGACTTGCCTGGTTAAATAAAGGTAAAAAAAACATGTCACATTGGCCATTCATGGGACAGTAACTATAGATTAGAACCAGATGCAGAAAACCACTACAACAACATGAACTCCTTTAATGAACAGGGAAGTCACATTGAGAGTGTCCTCTCTCTTTGAATGGACTGTGTAGTTCATTAAATAGGACGAGATATCGTGCCTTTCACTACAGTGTCTCCTGTTGGTACAACAGCTGCTAGTGTCTGTCTCTGTATTAAAACAGCTCACTGATGCTAAGTTACATGATATAACCTGTTGTTTCCAAACTTTTCTACATTTCCTTTACTATATGTGTCCTCTAAAAATGGATTGTAAGAAAACAGCGGTCTTCATTTAGATGTTTAAAATGTTTGTATCCTTGCCACAAAAGCCTTGATGGATTCCCTTGTCTTACCACCTCTGTCTCCAATTCTCCTTCTCAGCAACTTGTAGTGATTCTCCTCTCAAGGCGATAATCATTCTCTTACACTCATATGTTACCTGTCAGATATTTGAGGGATCTCATCGACGTGGAAGAGTAGAGCATCAGAGACAGGAAAACACACCTGTATCCCCCCGCTGGGATTTCACCACACCTGGCGCCGCTACGCTACAGCATGCAGCCGTTACTATTCTACCGCCTGCCTCCTGCCTACCGACTGCCTCCTACCTTCCTCCTGCCTCCTGCCTTCCTCCTCCTCCTGCCTCCTACCTTCCTCCTGCCTCCTACCTTCCTCCTCCTCCTGCCTTCCTCCGCCTCCTGCCTCCTGCCTTCCTCCTCCTCCGCCTCCTGCCTCCTGCCTTCCTCCTCCTCCGCCTCCTGCTTCCTGCCTCCTGCCTTCCTCCTCCTCCTCCTCCTGCCTCCTGCCTTCCTCCGCCTCCTGCCTTCCTCCTCCTCCGCCTCCTGCCTCCTGCCTTCCTCCTCCTCCGCCTCCTGCCTCCTGCCTCCTGCCTTCCTCCTCCTCCTGCCTCCTGCCTCCTGCCTCCTGCCTTCCTCCTCCTCCTGCCTCCTGCCTCCTGCCTTCCTCCTCCTCCTGCCTCCTGCCTTCCTCCTCCTCCTGCCTCCTGCCTTCCTCTGCCTCCTGCCTCCTGCCTTCCTCTGCCTCCTGCCTCCTGCCTTCCTCCGCCTCCTGCCTCCTGCCTTCCTCCTCCTGCCTCCTGCCTCCTGCCTTCCTCTGCCTCCTGCCTCCCGCCTCCTGCCTCCTGCCTTCCTCCGCCTCCTGCCTCCTGCCTTCCTCTGCCTCCGCCTCCTGCCTTCCTCCGCCTCCTGCCTCCTGCCTCCTGCCTTCCTCCGCCTCCTGCCTCCTGCCTTCCTCCGCCTCCTGCCTCCTGCCTTCCTCCTTCGCCTGCCTCCTGCCTTCCTCCTCCTCCTCCTCCTCCTGCCTCCTGCCTCCTGCCTCCTGCCTCCTGCCTCCCTCCTCCTCCTGCCTCCTGCCTCCTGCCTTCCTCCTTCCTCTGCCTCCTGCCTCCTGCCTCCTGCCTCCTGCCTTCCTCCTCCTCTGCCTCCTTCCTCTGCCTCCTGCCTTCCTCCTCCTCCTGCCTCCTGCCTACCGCCTGCCAGGGTCGTGGTTCAGTGGAGTATCCCACAACTCAAAGTAAGTATGCAACACTATGTCTTGAGTCCTAAATAGCACCCTATTCCCTATATAGTGCACTACTTTAGACCAGAGCACTATGGCACCCTATTCCCTATTCCTATAGTACACTAGGGCCCATAGGACCCTGGTTAAAGTAGTGCACTATATAGGGAATAGGGTGCCATAGGGCTCTGGTCTATAGTAGTGCACTATATATAGGGAATAGGGTTCCATAGGGCTCTGGTCTATAGTAGTGCACTATATATAGGGAATAGGGTTCCATAGGGCTCTGGTCTAAAGTAGTGCACTATATATAGGGAATAGGGTTCCATAGGGGTCTGGTCTAAAGTAGTGCACTATGTAGGGAATCGGGTTCTATAGGGCTCCTGTCTAAAGTAGTGCACTATATAGGGAATAGGGTACCATAGGGCTCTGGTCTATAGTAGTGCACTATATATAGGGAATAGGGTTCCATAGGGCTCTGGTCTATAGTAGTGCACTATATAGGGAATAGGGTTCCATAGGGCTCTGGTCTAAAGTAGTGCACTATATAGGGAATAGGGTACCATTTGGGATGTAGTCTCTGTCTGGGCTTTAATACCTGACTTTATTCTAGTATAAAATCTTAACGTTACTTTGGTGAAACCGTTATAATTTATAATATAATTTAATTGGCTGTTCAGGGGGCATTTAAATGTAATGCAATGTAATGGTGGTATTGGAGTGTTGTACTCTGCATACATCTACAGTAGAGAGACGATGTATTCCCATGATCGCTGCTGTGTTCACAATGTATCCAGACGTAGATATGATATAGATCAAACGATTACTCCTATTCTCAGGAAGCGTCGTGGTCGTTTGTTCAGGTGTCTTCAGGTCTAACAACGGAGCCTGAAGAGTTTCATTATTCTGCAGAGAGCAGAGTCCTGTCTACCCAGTGTTCCTTTATGATTTTATATATATATATATATATATTTTAAATTTAATTTATTTAGTCAATATTTTCTTAATTAACTCTATTTCTTGAACTGCATTGTTGGTTAAGGGCTTGTAAGTCAGTATTTCATGGCAAGGTCTACTACACCTGTTGTATTCAGTGCATGTGACAATATAATATAATTTGATTAGATTTTCTTCCAAATCTGTGAATAGTCTGTAAGCTCTTTCTGTATAGACAGAAACCCAACCAGACCAAATGACAACACCTCTCCATCTCCTAATTATCGACTGGTCCAGCTTAAACCAATACAGCATTGATGTAACTTCTAATCTACGGCAACTCACAGAGGACAAAAAACCATTGAGCCTGATGCTAATGACAGTGAAAGCTCCAGTAGAAACTCACTCTGTCCAACCCTGTGACTAACACTGAGTGTACAGTACACCTGAGGCCAATTATACCCAGCTCTGAGAATCCTCTTCCTACAGTAGAGATCCATATCAACCAATCAGGGATGATGAGGCCCTGAGAGAGAGGGACTGATTGGCTGGGCTGGAAAGGAAGACCACATTGGAACAGAGGCAGGAAGGAAAGCAGTATTACGTAGAGACAGATTGGACCTCCATGTTAGCAGATAACAATCCTGAACAACCCAGTGTTTCTCCATTAGAAACAACCCAGTGTTTCCCCATTACATACAACCCAGTGTTTCCCCATTACATACAACCCAGTGTTTCCCCATTACAAACAACCCAGTGTTCCCCATTACAAACAACCCAGTGTTCCCCCATTACAAACAACCCAGTGTTTCCCCATTACATACAACCCAGTGTTTCCCCATTACATACAACCCAGTGTTTCCCCATTACAAACAACCCAGTGTTCCCCATTACAAACAACCCAGTGTTCCCCCATTACAAACAACCCAGTGTTCCCCCATTACATACAACCCAGGGTTTCCCCATTACAAACAACCCAGTGTTCCCCCATTACATACAACCCAGTGTTCCCCCATTACATACAACCCAGTGTTCCCCATTACATACAACCCAGTGTTCCCCCATTACATACAACCCAGTGTTTCCCCATTACAAACAACCCAGTGTTCCCCCATTACATACAACCCAGTGTTTCCCCATTACATACAACCCAGTGTTTCCCCATTACATACAACCCAGTGTTCCCCCATTACATACAACCCAGTGTTCCCCCATTACAAACAACCCAGTGTTCCCCCATTAGAAACAACCCAGTGTTCCCCCATTACATACAACCCAGTGTTCCCCCATTACATACAACCCAGTGTTTCCACATTACAAACAACCCAGTGTTCCCCCATTACATACAACCCAGTGTTCCCCCATTACAAACAACCCAGTGTTCCCACATTACAAACAACCCAGTGTTCCCACATTACAAACAACCCAGTGTTCCCCCATTACATACAACCCAGTGTTCCCACATTACAAACAACCCAGTGTTCCCCCATTACATACAACCCAGTGTTTCCCCATTACAAACAACCCAGTGTTTCCACATTACAAACAACCCAGTGTTCCCCCATTACAAACAACCCAGTGTTTCCACATTACATACAACCCAGTGTTCCCCCATTACAAACAACCCAGTGTTTCCATTACATACAACCCAGTGTTTCCACATTACATACAACCCAGTGTTCCCCCATTACAAACAACCCAGTGTTCCCACATTACAAACAACCCAGTGTTCCCACATTACAAACAACCCAGTGTTCCCCCATTACATACAACCCAGTGTTCCCACATTACAAACAACCCAGTGTTCCCCCATTACATACAACCCAGTGTTTCCCCATTACAAACAACCCAGTGTTCCCCCATTACAAACAACCCAGTGTTCCCCCATTACATACAACCCAGGGTTTCCCCATTACAAACAACCCAGTGTTCCCCCATTACATACAACCCAGTGTTCCCCCATTACATACAACCCAGTGTTCCCCATTACATACAACCCAGTGTTCCCCCATTACATACAACCCAGTGTTTCCCCATTACAAACAACCCAGTGTTCCCCCATTACATACAACCCAGTGTTTCCCCATTACATACAACCCAGTGTTTCCCCATTACATACAACCCAGTGTTCCCCCATTACATACAACCCAGTGTTCCCCCATTACAAACAACCCAGTGTTCCCCCATTAGAAACAACCCAGTGTTCCCCCATTACATACAACCCAGTGTTCCCCCATTACATACAACCCAGTGTTTCCACATTACAAACAACCCAGTGTTCCCCCATTACATACAACCCAGTGTTCCCCCATTACAAACAACCCAGTGTTCCCACATTACAAACAACCCAGTGTTCCCACATTACAAACAACCCAGTGTTCCCCCATTACATACAACCCAGTGTTCCCACATTACAAACAACCCAGTGTTCCCCCATTACATACAACCCAGTGTTTCCCCATTACAAACAACCCAGTGTTTCCACATTACAAACAACCCAGTGTTCCCCCATTACAAACAACCCAGTGTTTCCACATTACATACAACCCAGTGTTCCCCCATTACAAACAACCCAGTGTTTCCATTACATACAACCCAGTGTTTCCACATTACATACAACCCAGTGTTCCCCCATTACAAACAACCCAGTGTTCCCACATTACAAACAACCCAGTGTTCCCCCATTACAAACAACCCAGTGTTCCCCCATTACATACAACCCAGTGTTCCCACATTACAAACAACCCAGTGTTCCCCCATTACATACAACCCAGTGTTTCTCCATTACAAACAACCCAGTGTTTCCACATTACAAACAACCCAGTGTTCCCCCATTACAAACAACCCAGTGTTTCCACATTACATACAACCCAGTGTTCCCCCATTACAAACAACCCAGTGTTTCCATTACATACAACCCAGTGTTCCCCCATTACATACAACCCAGTGTTCCCCCGTTACATACAACCCAGTGTTTCCACATTACAAACAACCCAGTGTTTCCACATAACAAACAACCCAGTGTTTCCACATTACAAACAACCCAGTGTTCCCCCATTACAAACAACCCAGTGTTCCCCCATTACATACAACCCAGTGTTCCCCCATTACAAACAACCCAGTGTTCCCCCATTACATACAACCCAGTGTTTCTCCATTACAAACAACCCAGTGTTCCCCCATTACATACAACCCAGTGTTTCTCCATTACAAACAACCCAGTGTTCCCCCATTACAAACAACCCAGTGTTTCTCCATTTACAAACAACCCAGTGTTCCCCATTACAAACAACCCAGTGTTCCCCCATTACAAACAACCCAGTGTTTCTCCATTTACAAACAACCCAGTGTTCCCCATTACAAACAACCCAGTGTTCCCCCATTACAAACAACCCAGTGTACCCCCATTACATACAACCCAGTGTTTCTCCATTACAAACAACCCAGTGTTCCCCCATTACAAACAACCCAGTGTTTCTCCATTTACAAACAACCCAGTGTTCCCCATTACAAACAACCCAGTGTTCCCCCATTACAAACAACCCAGTGTTTCTCCATTTACAAACAACCCAGTGTTCCCCATTACAAACAACCCAGTGTTCCCCCATTACAAACAACCCAGTGTTTCTCCATTTACAAACAACCCAGTGTACCCCATTACAAACAACCCAGTGTTCCCCCATTACAAACAACCCAGTGTTCCCCCATTACAAACAACCTGGTGTTTCCCCATGTACATAACAGGTTGTATTGCCCCTAGCTGAGACAATCTGGTTAAATTAACCAGTGGTTCTTGTCCAGGACCCATATTCATAAAGCACGCTGATCTAGGACCAGATCCTCCACTGTCCATTCATTGTATTATTGAAGGAAAAAAACTGATCCTAGATCAGCATTCCTACTCTAAGAAGACTTTCTGAATACAGGCTCAGATCTTCTAAAGGAATATATATATGTAGTCTCAGGTTCCAGTTGTTTCATTATTCTGCAGAGAGCAGAGTCCTGTCTAGCCAGAGGGGAGGGCAAGACAAGGCTGTGATCATCTCCTAGCATTCTGAGGGATGTCCCAAATGGGACCCTATTCCTCCATATATGGGCCCTGGTCAGAAATAGTGTATTACAGGGAATATATGGTGTAAATTGGGATACAGGGGATGTTCAGAATTCAGGACGGGAGAGGAGGAGAAGGGAATGACCGGTCGATACGGTTCCCAACCCACACATTTCCCCTTTCTAAACCCTCTGCAACTTTCAAGTGAACTCTCTCTCTCTCTGTCTCTCATTTTGAGGCCGACACACCTTTTAATCTGGAAGGGAGAGAGCAGCTGGTGTCTATTCCGATGGTGAAATAGCCACTGTCCATAAAGAACAACAGATATTTCAATAGCATCAAGATGGTGAAATACCCACTGTCCATAAAGAACAACAGGTATTTCAATAGCATCAAGATGGTGAAATACCCACTGTCCATAAAGAACAACAGATATTTCAATAGCATCAAGATGGTGAAATACCCACTGTCCATAAAGAACAACAGATATTTCAATAGCATCAAGATGGTGAAATACCCACTGTCCATAAAGAACAACATATATTTCAATAGCATCAAGATGGTGAAATACCCACTGTCCATAAAGAACAACATATATTTCAATAGCATCAAGATGGTGAAATACCCACTGTCCATAAAGAACAACAGATATTTCAATAGCATCAAGATGGTGAAATACCCACTGTCCATAAAGAACAACAGATATTTCAATAGCATCAAGATGGTGAAATAGCCACTGTCCATAAAGAACAACATATATTTCAATAGCATCAAGATGGTGAAATACCCACTGTCCATAAAGAACAACAGGTATTTCAATAGCATCAAGATGGTGAAATACCCACTGTCCATAAAGAACAACAGATATTTCAATAGCATCAAGATGGTGAAATACCCACTGTCCATAAAGAACAACAGATATTTCAATAGCATCAAGATGGTGAAATACCCACTGTCCATAAAGAACAACATATATTTCAATAGCATCAAGATGGTGAAATACCCACTGTCCATAAAGAACAACATATATTTCAATAGCATCAAGATGGTGAAATACCCACTGTCCATAAAGAACAACAGATATTTCAATAGCATCAAGATGGTGAAATACCCACTGTCCATAAAGAACAACAGATATTTCAATAGCATCAAGATGGTGAAATAGCCACTGTCCATAAAGAACAACATATATTTCAATAGCATCAAGATGGTGAAATACCCACTGTCCATAAAGAACAACAGATATTTCAATAGCATCAAGATGGTGAAATAGCCACTGTCCATAAAGAACAACAGATATTTCAATAGCATCAATATGGTGAAATACCCACTGTCCATAAAGAACAACAGATATTTCAATAGCATCAAGATGGTGAAATAGCCACTGTCCATAAAGAACAACATATATTTCAATAGCATCAAGATGGTGAAATACCCACTGTCCATAAAGAACAACAGATATTTCAATAGCATCAAGATGGTGAAATAGCCACTGTCCATAAAGAACAACAGATATTTCAATAGCATCAAGATGGTGAAATACCCACTGTCCATAAAGAACAACAGATATTTCAATAGCATCAAGATGGAGAAATACCCACTGTCCATAAAGAACAACAGATATTTCAATAGCATCAAGATGGTGAAATAGCCACTGTCCATAAAGAACAACAGATATTTCAATAGCATCAAGATGGTGAAATACCCACTGTCCATAAAGAACAACAGATATTTCAATAGCATCAAGATGGTGAAATACCCACTGTCCATAAAGAACAACATATATTTCAATAGCATCAAGATGGTGAAATACCCACTGTCCATAAAGAACAACAGATATTTCAATAGCATCAAGATGGTGAAATACCCACTGTCCATAAAGAACAACAGATATTTCAATAGCATCAAGATGGTGAAATAGCCACTGTCCATAAAGAACAACATATATTTCAATAGCATCAAGATGGTGAAATACCCACTGTCCATAAAGAACAACAGATATTTCAATAGCATCAAGATGGTGAAATAGCCACTGTCCATAAAGAACAACAGATATTTCAATAGCATCAAGATGGTGAAATACCCACTGTCCATAAAGAACAACAGATATTTCAATAGCATCAAGATGGTGAAATAGCCACTGTCCATAAAGAACAACATATATTTCAATAGCATCAAGATGGTGAAATACCCACTGTCCATAAAGAACAACAGATATTTCAATAGCATCAAGATGGTGAAATAGCCACTGTCCATAAAGAACAACAGATATTTCAATAGCATCAAGATGGTGAAATACCCACTGTCCATAAAGAACAACAGATATTTCAATAGCATCAAGATGGTGAAATAGCCACTGTCCATAAAGAACAACAGATATTTCAATAGCATCAAGATGGTGAAATACCCACTGTCCATAAAGAACAACAGATATTTCAATAGCATCTGTCACGTTCTGACCTTTATTTCCTTTGTTTTGTCATTATTTAGTATGGTCAGGGCGTGAGTTGGGGTGGGCAGTCTATGTTTGTTTTTCTATATTTTGGGTATTTCTATGTTTCGGCTTAGTATGGTTCTCAATCAGAGGCAGGTGTCATTAGTTGTCTCTGATTGAGAATCATATTTAGGTAGCCTGGGTGTCACTGTGTGTTTGTGGGTGATTGTTCCTGTCTCTGTGTTTTGCACCAGATAGGACTGTTTCTGTTTTCACATTTCATTATTTTGTAGTTTATTCATGTATAGTTTTCCTTTATTAATTAAACAAACATGAATCATCACCACGCTGCGTTTTGGTCCGACTCTCCTTCACCGAAAGAACGCTGTTACAGCATCAAGATGGTGAAATTCCCACTGTCCAATAAAGAACAACACATATGTCATTATGATCAAGCCTGTCCAATAAACAACAACACATATGTCATTATGTCATTATGATCAAGCCTGTCCAATAAACAACAACACATATGTCATTATGTCATTAGGATCAAGCCTGTCCAATAAAGAACAACACATATGTCATTATGTCATTAGGATCAAGCCTGTCCAATAAACAACAACACATATGTCATTATGTCATTAGGATCAAGCCTGTCCATAAACAACAGCACATATGTCATTATGTCATTAGGATCAAGCCTGTCCATAAACAACAACACATATGTCATTATGTCATTAGGATCAAGCCTGTCCAATAAAGAACAACACATATGTCATTAGGATCAAGCCTGTCCATAAACAACAACAACAGATATGTCATTAGGATCAAGCCTGTCCATAAAGAACAACACATATGTCATTAGGATCAAGCCTGTCCAATAAAGAACACATATGTCATTAGGATCAAGCCTGTCCAATAAACAACAACACATATGTCATTATGTCATTAGGATCAAGCCTGTCCAATAAACAACAACACATATGTCATTATGTCATTAGGATCAAGCCTGTCCAATAAACAACAACACATATGTCATTATGTCATTAGGATCAAGCCTGTCCAATAAAGAACAACACATATGTCATTAGGATCAAGCCTGTCCAATAAAGAACAACACATATGTCATTATGTCATTAGGATCAAGCCTGTCCATAAAGAACAACACATATGTCATTATGTCATTAGGATCAAGCCTGTCCAATAAAGAACAACACATATGTCATTATGTCATTAGGATCAAGCCTGTCCAATAAAGAACAACACATATGTCATTATGTCATTAGGATCAAGCCTGTCCAATAAAGAACAACACATATGTCATTATGTCATTAGGATCAAGCCTGTCCAATAAAGAACAACACATATGTCATTATGTCATTAGGATCAAGCCTGTCCAATAAACAACAACACATATGTCATTAGGATCAAGCCTGTCCAATAAACAACAACACATATGTCATTATGTCATTAGGATCAAGCCTGTCCATAAACAACAACACATATGTCATTATGTCATTAGGATCAAGCCTGTCCATAAAGAACAACACATATGTCATTATGTCATTAGGATCAAGTCTGTCCATAAACAACAACACATATGTCATTATGTCATTAGGATCAAGCCTGTCCATAAAGAACAACACATATGTCATTATGTCATTAGGATCAAGCCTGTCCAATAAAGAACAACACATATGTCATTATGTCATTAGGATCAAGCCTGTCCAATAAACAACAACACATATGTCATTATGTCATTAGGATCAAGCCTGTCCAATAAACAACAACACATATGTCATTATGTCATTAGGATCAAGCCTGTCCAATAAACAACAACACATATGTCATTATGTCATTAGGATCAAGCCTGTCCAATAAACAACAACACATATGTCATTATGTCATTAGGATCAAGCCTGTCCAATAAACAACAACACATATGTCATTAGGATCAAGCCTGTCCATAAAGAACAACACATATGTCATTATGTCATTAGGATCAAGCCTGTCCAATAAAGAACAACACATATGTCATTATGTCATTAGGATCAAGCCTGTCCAATAAACAACAACACATATGTCATTATGTCATTAGGATCAAGCCTGTCCAATAAAGAACAACACATATGTCATTATGTCATTAGGATCAAGCCTGTCCAATAAAGAACAACACATATGTCATTATGTCATTAGGATCAAGCCTGTCCAATAAAGAACAACACATATGTCATTATGTCATTAGGATCAAGCCTGTCCATAAAGAACAACACATATGTCATTATGTCATTAGGATCAAGCCTGTCCATAAACATCAACAACAGATATGTCATTAGGATCAAGCCTGTCCAATAAAGAACAACACATATGTCATTATGTCATTAGGATCAAGCCTGTCCATAAACAACAACAACAGATATGTCATTAGGATCAAGCCTGTCCATAAACAACAACAGCAGATATGTCATTAGGATCAAGTCTGTCCATAAACAACAACAACAGATATGTCATTAGGATCAAGTCTGTCCATAAACAACAACAACAGATATGTCATTAGGATCAAGCCTGTCCATAAACAACAACAACAGATATGTCATTAGGATCAAGCCTGTCCATAAACAACAACAACAGATATGTCATTAGGATCAAGTCTGTCCATAAACAACAACAACAGATATGTCATTAGGATCAAGCCTGTCCATAAACAACAACAACAGATATGTCATTAGGATCAAGCCTGTCCATAAACAACAACAACAGATATGTCATTAGGATCAAGCCTGTCTATAAACATCAACAACAGATATGTCATTAGGATCAAGCCTGTCCATAAACAACAACACCAGATATGTCATTAGGATCAAGGCTGTCCATAAACAACAAAAACAGATATGTCATTAGGATCAAGCCTGTCCATAAACAACAACAACAGATATGTCATTAGGATCAAGCCTGTCCATAAACAACAACAGCAGATATGTCATTAGGATCAAGCCTGTCCATAAACAACAACAACAGATATGTCATTAGGATCAAGCCTGTCCATAAACAACAACAACAGATATGTCATTAGGATCAAGCCTGTCCATAAACAACAACACCAGATATGTCATTAGGATCAAGCCTGTCCATAAACAACAACAACAGATATGTCATTAGGATCAAGCCTGTCCATAAACAACAACACCAGATATGTCATTAGGATCAAGCCTGTCCATAAACAACAACACCAGATATGTCATTAGGATCAAGCCTGTCCATAAACAACAACAACAGATATGTCATTAGGATCAAGCCTGTCCATAAACAACAACACCAGATATGTCATTAGGATCAAGCCTGTCCATAAACAACAACAACAGATATGTCATTAGGATCAAGCCTGTACATAAACAACAACACCAGATATGTCATTAGGATCAAGCCTGTCCATAAACAACAACAACAACAGATATGTCATTAGGATCAAGGCTGTCCATAAACAACAACAACAGATATGTCATTAGGATCAAGCCTGTCCATAAACAACAACACCAGATATGTCATTAGGATCAAGCCTGTCCATAAACAACAACACCAGATATGTCATTAGGATCAAGCCTGTCCATAAACAACAACAACAGATATGTCATTAGGATCAAGCCTGTCCATAAACAACAACAACAGATATGTCATTAGGATCAAGCCTGTCCATAAACAACAACACCAGATATGTCATTAGGATCAAGCCTGTCCATAAACAACAACACCAGATATGTCATTAGGATCAAGCCTGTCCATAAACAACAACAACAGATATGTCATTAGGATCAAGCCTGTCCATAATCAACAACAACAGATATGTCATTAGGATCAAGCCTGTCCATAAACAACAACACCAGATATGTCATTAGGATCAAGAGGACCGCTCAAGAGCGGGAGACTGGTAGCTGATAACTACACTCAAAGAAATTGCTAATACTTCGAATATGGACAACCGCTCATTCGAAAAGAAATGGAAATTTACATATTGTTGTCTCTCTCTGTGGTCACCGGTCCATCTGATGGAGAGAGTCAACAGAAAAGTGTCTGTGGTCACCAGTCCATCTGATGGAGAGAGTCAACAGAAAAGTGTCTGTGGTCACCAGTCCATCTGATGGAGAGAGTCAACAGAAAAGTGTCTGTGGTCCATCTGATGGAGAGAGTCAACAGAAAAGCGTCTGTGGTCACCGGTCCATCTGATGGAGAGAGTCAACAGAAAAGTGTCTGTGGTCGCTGGTCCATCTGATGGAGAGAGTCAACAGAAAAGTGTCTGTGGTCGCTGGTCCATCTGATGGAGAGAGTCAACAGAAAAGCGTCTGTGGTCACCGGTCCATCTGATGGAGAGAGTCAACAGAAAAGTGTCTGTGGTCGCTGGTCCATCTGATGGAGAGAGTCAACAGAAAAGCCTCTGGTTACGGCGGTTGTCGGTATTCTTCATCCTGGGCTACCAACATTTCCGTGGCAACGTTTTAGAGTTGAACCATTTCTAGCGGTGTAGCCAAAGCTACATGTTGTATGGTCTCCGTAGTTCTTAACCATTTCTAGCCGTGTAACCAAAGCTACATGTTGTATGGTCTCCGTAGTTCTTAACCATTTCTAGCCGTGTAACCAAAGCTACATGTTGTATGGTCTCCGTAGTTCTTAACCATTTCTAGCCGTGTAACCAAAGCTACATGTTGTATGGTCTCCGTAGTTCTTAACCATTTCTAGCCGTGTAACCAAAGCTACATGTTGTATGGTCTCCATAGTTCTTAACCATTTCTAGCGGTGTAACCAAAGCTACATGTTGTATGGTCTCCGTAGTTCTTAACCATTTTACGTGTAGCTACGGCTGCATGCTTTTCTGCTCTTGTAGTTTTAAACCGTTTGTCAGCCGTGTTGCCATCGCTGCACGCTGTCTGGTCTAATGGCCTATAGAATTATAACCATTCCAACATGGGGACTCCGACACGGTGTTCTCTGACTTAATGTATATTGTGTGGGAAGTTAGTTTTATACTCTGTGGAAGAAGGGGGCGTTCCATGACGCCAACCATTCCATCGTGGGGACTCGGACCCGGTGTTCTCTGACTTAATGTATATTGTGTAGGAAGTTCGTTTTATACTCTGTGAAAGAAGGGGGCGTTCCATGACGCCGACCAAGTCTATGCTCACGTGGGCGTGGCCACTGACTTGGTAAAAAAGCTTTATATAAAGAAAAATGTTCATTTGGAAACATTACATTACAATGTTCATTTGGAAACATTACATTACAATGTTCATTTGGAAACATTACATTACAATGTTCATTTGGAAACATTACATTACAATGTTCATTTGGAAACATTACATCTTTTCACAAATAGTTTCATATTTACTCATTCATTTTATCCAACATCTAGATGAACATCTGATTATTGAAAAGTGTGCACAAGCAGAGATACAGTCATGTGGGTCTCCCGTCTTTCATGAGGTCACCATGAGTTCACCATGAGATCACCAAATGAAACAACTTCGACAGGATTGTTCTTTAAATACCCACGGACAATTCCCACATTCTCAAAAATATAAATATTGTAGAATTTTTCAAACTTTTGATTGTCCATGTGTCTCTCTGTGTTCCACAGTTTACATTCCAATCTGTGTCTCTCTGTGTTCCACAGTTTACATTCCAATCTGTGTCTCTCTGTGTTCCACAGTTTACATTCCAATCTGTGTCTCTCTGTGTTCCACAGTTTACATTCCAATCTGTGTCTCTCTGTGTTCCACAGTTTACATACCAATCTGTGTCTCTCTGTGTTCCACAGTTTACAGTTTACATTCCAATCTGTGTCTCTCTGTGTATTCCACAGTTTACATACCAATCTGGGACACTACAGAGCAGAGGCAGCGTATTTTACAACTGCCCATAAAACAGCCCCCCCCCCCCTCCCATTAAACAGCCGACCCCCCCCCCCCCACCCCCCCTCTACTAGAGAGAGCACGCTATATATAAGGGACATATGAAATAAGAATTTGATCTTAACTGACTTGCCTAGTAAAATAAAGGTAAAAAAATAAAAAAAATATCCTTCTTATTTTAGAATAGATTTCAAATATGTAATGGAATTTTCTTGTTTCTGTTCAGTTAAATTATATGTGTTGCATATGTGTGTGTATTGTATCTCTGTGTGTGTACGTACTGTGTCTGTGTGTGTACTGTGTCTGTGTGTGTCTCTGTGGATCACCATGGTCCTACTTCCACACCACCTACAGTAGGAGAGCTGTGGGTGTCTCTGTGGATCACCATGGTCCTACTTCCACACCACCTACAGTAGGAGAGCTGTGGGTGACATCTGTGGATCACCATGGTCCTACTTCCACACCACCTACAATAGGAGAGCTGTGGGTGTCTCTGTGGATCACCATGGTCCTACGTCCACACCACCTACAATAGGAGAGCTGTGGGTGTCTCTGTGGATCACCATGGTCCTACTTCCACACCACCTACAGTAGGACAGCTGTGGGTATCTCTGTGGATCACCATGGTCCTACGTCCACACCACCTACAGTAGGAGAGCTGTGGGTGTCTCTGTGGATCACCACGGTCCTACTTCCACACCACCTACAGTAGGAGAGCTGTGTGTGTCTCTGTGGATCACCATGGTCCTACTTCCACACCACCTACAGTAGGAAAGCTGTGATGTCTCTGTGGATCACCACGGTCCTACTTCCACACCACCTACAGTAGGAGAGCTGTGGGTGTCTCTGTGGATCACAACGGTCCTACTTCCACACCACCTACAGTAGGAAAGCTGTGGGTGTCTCTGTGGATCACCACGGTCCTACTTCCACACCACCTACAGTAGGAGAGCTGTGGGTGTCTCTGTGGATCACCACGGTCCTACTTCCACACCACCTACAGTAGCAGAGCTGTGGGTGTCTCTGTGGATCACCAAGGTCCTACTTCCACACCACCTACAGTAGGAGAGCTGTGGGTGTCTCTGTGGATCACCACGGTCCTACTTCCACACCACCTACAGTAGGAGAGCTGTGGGTGTCTCTGTGGATCACCACGGTCCTACTTCAACACCACCTACAGTAGGAGAGCTGTGGGTGTCTCTGTGGATCACCACGGTCCTACTTCCACACCACCTACAGTAGGAGTGCTGTGGGTGTCTCTGTGGATCACCACGGTCCTACTTCCACACCACCTACAGTAGGAGAGCTGTGGGTGACATCTGTCCTTTCACACAATGTCTTTAAGTGCTTCTCTGAGACTAAATCATGTTCCTAGCAGCGGTTTACAGCCAGCTGACCGCAGCCACACAGACCTTGTTAAAAGGGCCAGCGGAACAGACAAGCACGTTCACTGTGATTTACTTCCAGTAAAGTGCACAGCAATCTTCAGGGCTTCAGGGGGAGGGAAGGGTCAGGTGTCTCGCTCCAAATGACAGGATACCACTGGGACCAACACACTGTGCACCAGGCGGCTCTGTCTACAAATACAGCAATGAGTCTCTCTTGCAGCTCACCCCGTCTCTCCCTCTCCCTCTGTCTCTCCATCCCCCAATCCCTCTCCCTCTGTCTCTCCACCCCCCCCCTCTCTCACCCTCTCTCTCTCTGTCTCTCTCTCTCTCCGTCCCTCTCTCTCTCTCCCTCTCTCTCTCTCTCTCTCTCTCTCCCCCCCCCCCCCCCCCCCCCCCTCTCTCTCTCTCTCTCTCTCTCTCTCTCTCTCTCTCTCCCTCTCCCTCTCCCTCTGTCTCTCCGTCCCCCTCTCACTCTCCCCCCCCTCTCCCTCTCCCTCTCTCTCTCTCTCTCTCTCTCTCTCTCTCTCACAATAGAACAGATCATTTAGCTGGTATGTACAGTAAGTTTATGGACTGGGCAATGAACACTGGAATGGGGGAATTGATTGATACAGATTAGAGTTGGCCCACATGTTTTCTCACATACTAGCTGTCCCACACACATCCCAATGAATCACTGTCACAGCGAGACAGATGGCTGGTTTACTGTTGTGTTGGGAAATGAACAGACTAATACATAGAGCATAATAGCTTGTGTGACACATATTATTCTCTATGCTCATTCCCTACTGTTAGACTACGTGTCTACGTTGTGATCACGACAATAAGGTGTCCAAATTTACCCCATAGAGAGATCATTTTCTAATCTACTAAATTGTCTATGGCCTTGGTCAAATGTACTACACAATATATTATGTACTCTCTCACCCCTCCTCCCTCTCTCTCTCTCTCTCTCTCTCTCCCTTCTCTTTCTCACTCTCTCTCTAGCTCTCACTCTCTCTACCCCCTCATTCTCTCTCTACCCCCTCATTCTCTCTCTTCCCCTCATTCTCTGTCTCTCTCTCTCTCTCTCTCTGTCTCTCTCTCTCTCTGTCTCTCTGTCTCTCTCTCTCTCTCTCTCTCTCTCTCTCTCTCTCTCTCTCTCTCTCTCTCTCTCTCTCTCTCTCTCTCTCTCTCTGTCTCTCTCTCTCTCTCTCTCTCTCTCTCTCTCACTCCACCTCCCTGTCTGTCTCTGGTAATAGTGTGACAGTTTGCTCTTTTTGAAGGTTAAAAACAGCTGTTGCATAAACTTTAAACCACATCTACTTCACCTTATCATTGACGATTTCTATGAATCATTTAAAACCATGTCTGCTTCACCCTCCAAATTCTGTCTGTGGAATTAGTATGCTAATGATTATCATAAATGCAATCATAAATGAATGAAAATGTTTCTGTGCGATGAGGGATTTCCCATCAGGTTAATAAACGAACAGCTCTAACTTGGTCTAGCATTTGAATTCTCATCTAGGATCAGTTTAGCCTTGTAGATCAATATGAATAGCCTTGTAGATCATTATGAATAGCCTTGTAGATCAATGTCAATAGCCTTGTAGATCAATATGAATAGCCTTGTAGATCACTGTCAATAGCCTTGTAGATCACTGTGAATAGCCTTGTAGATCAATGTCAATAGCCTTGTAGATCACTGTGAATAGCCTTGTAGATCAATATGAATAGCCTTGTAGATCAATGTCAATAGCCTTGTAGATCAATATGAATAGCCTTGTAGATCAATGTCAATAGCCTTGTAGATCAATGTCAATAGCCTTGTAGATCAATGTCAATAGCCTTGTAGATCAATGTCAATAGCCTTGTAGATCAATGTCAATAGCCTTGTAGATCAATGTGAATAGCCTTGTAGATCATTATGAATAGCCTAGTAGATCATTATGAATAGCCTTGTAGATCAATGTCAATAGCCTTGTAGATCAATGTCAATAGCCTTGTAGATCACTGTGAATAGCCTTGTAGATCATTGTGAATAGCCTAGTAGATCATTATCGATAGCCTTGTAGATCATTGTGAATAGCCTAGTAGATCATTATCGATAGCCTTGTAGATCATTATGAATAGCCTTGTAGATCACTGTGAATAGCCTTGTAGATCATTATGAATAGCCTAGTAGATCATTATCGATAGCCTTGTAGATCATTATGAATAGCCTTGTAGATCAATGTCAATAGCCTTGTAGATCACTGTGAATAGCCTTGTAGATCATTATGAATAGCCTAGTAGATCATTATCGATAGCCTTGTAGATCATTATGAATAGCCTTGTAGATCATTATCAATAGCCTTGTTGAAAATTATGAATAGCCTAGTAGATCATTATCGATAGCCTTGTAGATCATTATCAATAGCCTTGTTGAAAATTATGAATAGCCACGTAGATCATTGTGAATAGCCACGTAGATCATTATCAATAGCGTAGTAGATCAATATCAAAAGCCTTGTAGATCATTATCAATTACCTTGTTTGAAAATTATGAATAGCCTTGTAGATCATTGTGAAGAGCCTTGTAGATCATTGTGAATAGCCTTGTAGATCATTGTGAATAGCCTTGTAGATCATTGTGAATAACCTTGTAGATCATTGTGAATAACCTTGTAGATCACTGTGAATAACCAAGTAGATCATTGTGAATAGCCTTGTAGATCATTGTTAATAGCCTTGTAGATCACTGTGAATATCCTTGTAGATCATTATCAATAGCCTAGTAGATCATTATCAATAGCCTTGTAGATCATTATGAATAGCCTTGTTGAAAATTATGAATAGCCTTGTAGATCATTGTGAATAACCTTGTAGATCATTGTGAATAGCCGCGTAGTTCATTGTGAATAGCTGCGTAGATCATTATCAATAGCGTAGTAGATCAATATCAAAAGCCTTGTAGATCCTAATCAATAGCCTTGTAGATCATTATCAATAGCCTTGTAGATCATTATCAATTACCTTGTTGAAAATTATGAATAGCCTTGTAGATCATTGTGAATAACCGTGTAGATCATTGTGAATAGCCTTGTAGATCATTGTGAATAGCTTTGTTGATCATTGTGAATAACCTTGTAGATCATTGTGAATAGCCTTGTAGATCATTGTGAATAGCCTTGTAGATCATTGTGAATAGCCTTGTAGATCATTGTGAATAACCTTGTAGATCATTGTCAATAGCCTTGTAGATCATTGTGAATAGCCTTGTAGATCATTGTGAATAACCTTGTAGATCATTGTGAATAACCTAGTAGATCATTGTGAATAGCCTTGTAGATCATTGTGAATAGCCTTGTAGATCATTGTGAATAGCCTTGTAGATCATTGTGAATAACCTTGTAGATCATTGTGAATAACCTTGTAGATCATTGTGAATAACCTTGTAGATCATTGTGAATAGCCTTGTAGATCATTGTGAATAGCCTTGTAGATCATTTATGTCGAGAAGGGGTCTTCGTTATATGATCCCACAATGATTTTGCTCTCTTGGTCTCTCTCTCTTTCTCTCTCTGACCCCATCTCTCTTGGTCTCTCTTTCTTTCTCACTCTGACCTCCTCTCTCTTGGTCTCTCTCTCTGACCCCCTCTCTCTTAGTCTCTCCCTCTTTCTCTCTCTGACCCCCTCTCTCTTGGTCTCTCTCTCTTTCTCTCTCTGACTCCCTCTCTCTTGGAGTGAGAGAGAGAGACAGAGAGACAGAGAGAGAGAGGGAGAAAGA
This sequence comes from Oncorhynchus kisutch, assembly GCF_002021735.2. Classification (NCBI taxonomy): domain Eukaryota; kingdom Metazoa; phylum Chordata; class Actinopteri; order Salmoniformes; family Salmonidae; genus Oncorhynchus; species Oncorhynchus kisutch. The sequence goes on along the minus strand of NW_022262621.1, from coordinate 109,857 downwards.
GTAAGAGAGACAGAGACAGAAAGAGAGGTGATGGTAGCTAGACACCCCCCCCCCCCCCTTCTCTCTCTCCTAGAAAAAAAGGAGACATGAATAGTGTCAGGAATGAGAGTAAATAATTTGGCAAGCCTTAAACAGGTTTTACTAACACAGCGAGCAAAAAGGAAATAACCTTGAGGTAAAGTTATGTTCCGGCGCTCTGAGCCGGGAAACGGACGGCTGGTTGTTGACCTCCATAAAACACATTTGTATATTTGATCCAGGATATATAGCTGTGTTACCAGCCCGTCGGCCATATTTATAGCCTCTGCTAGTTCTCAGCTGACAGAGGAAGGTTATGGAAATACACAACATTGTGTGTGTGTGGGAGGGAGGGGGGGGGGGTCAAACTGGGCTTATTTAGGGGAGGAGGCAGGGGAGAGACTGGGCAGAGACATGGGAGGAGACAGGGGAGAGACAGGGGAGGAGACGGGGGAGGAGACAGGGGAGGAGACAGGGGAGAGACAGGGGAGAGACAGGGGAGGAGACAGGGGAGAGACAGGGGAGAGACAGGGGAGAGACAGGGGAGAGACATGGGAGGAGACATGGGAGGAGACAGGGGAGGAGACAGGGGAGAGACAGGGGAGGAGACAGGGGAGGAGACAGGGGAGGAGACAGGGGAGAGACATGGGAGGAGACTGGGGAGAGACATGGAGTAGACAGGGGAGAGACAGGGGAGAGACATGGGAGGAGACAGGGGAGAGACAGGGGAGAGACAGGGGAGAGACATGGGAGGAGACATGGGAGGAGACAGGGGAGAGACTGGGGAGGAGACATGGGAGGAGACAGGGGAGAGACAGGGGAGAGACATGGGAGAGACTGGGGAGGAGACATGGGAGGAGACAGGGGAGAGACAGGGGAGAGACATGGGAGAGACAGGGGAGAGACATGGGAGGGACAGGGGAGAGACAGGGGAGAGACTGGGGAGGAGACAGGGGAGAGACATGGGAGAGACTGCGGAGGAGACAGGGGAGGAGACTGGGGAGGAGACAGGGGAGAGACTGGGGAGGAGACATGGGAGAGACAGGGGAGAGACAGGGGAGAGACATGGGAGGAGACATGGAGAGAGACATGGGAGGAGGCATGGGAGGAGACAGGGGAGAGACATGGGAGGAGACAGGGGAGAGACTGGGGAGGAGACAGGGGAGAGACATGGGAGAGACTGCGGAGGAGACAGGGGAGGAGACTGGGGAGGAGACAGGGGAGAGACTGGGGAGGAGACATGGGAGAGACAGGGGAGAGACATGGGAGGAGACATGGAGAGAGACATGGGAGGAGACTGGGAGGAGACATGGGAGGGGACAGGGGAGGAGACAGGGGAGAGACTGGGGAGGAGACAGGGGAGGAGACAGGGGAGAGACAGGGGAGAGACATGGGAGAGACAGGGGAGAGACAGGGGAGGAGACAGGGGAGAGACAGGGGAGAGACAGGGGAGAGACTGGGGAGAGACAGGGGAGAGACTGGGGAGGAGACAGGGGAGAGACATGGGAGAGACAGGGGAGAGACAGGGGAGAGACATGGGAGGAGACAGGGGAGAGACTGGGGAGGAGACATGTGAGAGACTGGGGAGGAGACAGGGGAGAGAGGGATTTCAGAGGGAGAAAAGCACAAAAACACACACCCACACACCGTCCCATCTCACTCCGTCAATGAAATGTACATCCTTTAAACAGGGAAGAGACTGGGGAGGAGACAGGGGAGAGACATGGGAGAGACTGGGGAGGAGTCAGGGGAGAGACAGGGGAGGAGACAGGGGAGAGACTGGGGAGGAGTCATGGGAGAGACTGGGGAGGAGACAGGGGAGAGACATGGGAGGAGACAGGGGAGGAGACAGGGGAGGAGACAGGGGAGAGACATGGGAGGAGACAGGGGAGAGACTGGGGAGGAGACAGGGGAGAGACAGGGGAGGAGACAGGGGAGAGACATGGGAGGAGACAGGGGAGAGACAGGGGAGGAGACAGGGGAGAGACATGGGAGGAGACAGGGGAGAGACAGGGGAGAGACATGGGAGAAGACAGGGGAGAGACAGGGGAGAGACATGGGAGGAGACATGGGAGGAGACAGGGGAGGAGACAGGGGAGAGACAGGGGAGGAGACAGGGGAGGAGACAGGGGAGGAGACAGGGGAGAGACATGGGAGGAGACTGGGGAGAGACATGGGAGGAGACATGGAGAGAGACATGGAGGAGACATGGGAGAGACAGGGGAGAGACATGGGAGGAGACATGGGAGGAGACAGGGGAGAGACATGGGAGGAGACAGGGGAGGAGACAGGGGAGAGACTGGGGAGGAGACAGGGGAGAGACATGGGAGAGACTGCGGAGGAGACAGGGGAGGAGACTGGGGAGGAGACAGGGGAGAGACTGGGGAGGAGACATGGGAGAGACAGGGGAGAGACAGGGGAGAGACATGGGAGGAGACATGGAGAGAGACATGGGAGGAGACATGGGAGGAGACAGGGGAGAGACTGGGGAGGAGACAGGGGAGAGACAGGGGAGAGACAGGGGAAGAGACATGGGAGGAGACATGGAGAGAGACATGGGAGGAGACATGGGAGGAGACAGGGGAGAGACTGGGGAGGAGACAGGGGAGAGACATGGGAGAGACATGGGAGAGACAGGGAGAGACTGGGGAGAGACAGGGGAGAGACTGGGGAGGAGACAGGGGAGAGACATGGGAGAGACTGGGGAGGAGACAGGGGACGAGACATGGGAGGAGACAGGGGAGGAGACAGGGGAGGAGACAGGGGAGAGACATGGGAGGAGACAGGGGAGAGACTGGGGAGGAGACAGGGGAGAGACAGGGGAGGAGACAGGGGAGAGACATGGGAGGAGACAGGGGAGAGACAGGGGAGGAGACAGGGGAGAGACATGGGAGGAGACAGGGGAGAGACAGGGGAGAGACATGGGAGAAGACAGGGGAGAGACAGGGGAGAGACATGGGAGGAGACATGGGAGGAGACAGGGGAGGAGACAGGGGAGAGACAGGGGAGGAGACAGGGGAGGAGACAGGGGAGGAGACAGGGGAGAGACATGGGAGGAGACTGGGGAGAGACATGGGAGTAGACAGGGGAGAGACAGGGGAGAGACATGGGAGGAGACATGGGAGGAGACAGGGGAGAGACATGGGAGGAGACAGGGGAGGAGACAGGGGAGAGACTGGGGAGGAGACAGGGGAGAGACATGGGAGAGACTGCGGAGGAGACAGGGGAGGAGACTGGGGAGGAGACAGGGGAGAGACTGGGGAGGAGACATGGGAGAGACAGGGGAGAGACAGGGGAGAGACATGGGAGGAGACATGGAGAGAGACATGGGAGGAGACATGGGAGGAGACAGGGGAGAGACTGGGGAGGAGACAGGGGAGAGACAGGGGAGAGACATGGGAGAGACAGGGGAGAGACAGGGGAGGAGACAGGGGAGAGACAGGGGAGAGACAGGGGAGAGACAGGGGAGAGACTGGGGAGAGACAGGGGAGAGACTGGGGAGGAGACAGGGGAGAGACTGGGGAGGAGACAGGGGAGAGACATGGGAGAGACTGCGGAGGAGACAGGGGAGGAGACTGGGGAGGAGACAGGGGAGAGACTGGGGAGGAGACATGGGAGAGACAGGGGAGAGACAGGGGAGAGACATGGGAGGAGACATGGAGAGAGACATGGGAGGAGACATGGGAGGAGACAGGGGAGAGACTGGGGAGGAGACAGGGGAGAGACATGGGAGAGACATGGGAGAGACAGGGGAGAGACTGGGGAGAGACAGGGGAGAGACTGGGGAGGAGACAGGGGAGAGACATGGGAGAGACTGGGGAGGAGACAGGGGACGAGACTGGGGAGGAGACAGGGGAGGAGACAGGGGAGAGACAGGGGAGAGACAGGGGAGGAGACAGGGGAGAGACTGGGGAGGAGACATGGGAGAGACAGGGGAGAGACAGGGGAGGAGACAGGGGAGAGACAGGGGAGAGACAGGGGAGAGACAGGGGAGGAGACAGGGGAGAGACATGGGAGGAGACAGGGGAGGAGACATGGGAGGAGACAGGGGAGAGGCTGGGAGGAGACAGGGGAGGAGACAGGGGAGAGACATGGGAGGAGACAGGGGAGAGACTGGGAGGAGACATGGGAGGAGACAGGGGAGAGACATGGGAGGAGACAGGGGAGGAGACAGGGGAGAGACTGGGGAGGAGGCAGGGGAGAGACATGGGAGAGACTGCGGAGGAGACAGGGGAGGAGACTGGGGAGGAGACAGGGGAGAGACTGGGGAGGAGACATGGGAGAGACAGGGGAGAGACAGGGGAGAGACATGGGAGGAGACATGGAGAGAGACATGGGAGGAGACATGGGAGGAGACAGGGGAGAGACATGGGAGGAGACAGGGGAGGAGACAGGGGAGAGACTGGGGAGGAGACAGGGGAGAGACAGGGGAGAGACATGGGAGAGACAGGGGAGAGACAGGGGAGGAGACAGGGGAGAGACAGGGGAGAGACAGGGGAGAGACTGGGGAGAGACAGGGGAGAGACTGGGGAGGAGACAGGGGAGAGACATGGGAGAGACAGGGGAGGAGACAGGGGACGAGACTGGGGAGGAGACAGGGGAGGAGACAGGGGAGAGACAGGGGAGAGACAGGGGAGGAGACAGGGGAGAGACTGGGGAGGAGACATGGGAGAGACAGGGGAGAGACAGGGGAGGAGACAGGGGAGAGACAGGGGAGAGACAGGGGAGAGACAGGGGAGGAGACAGGGGAGAGACATGGGAGGAGACAGGGGAGGAGACTGGGGAGGAGACAGGGGAGAGACAGGGGAGGAGACAGGGGAGAGACATGGGAGGAGACAGGGGAGAGACAGGGGAGAGACATGGGAGAGACTGGGGAGGAGACAGGGGAGAGAGGGATTTCAGAGGGAGAAAAGCACAAAAACACACACCCACACACCGTCCCATCTCACTCCGTCAATGAAATGTACATCCTTTAAACCTAATGGAAGCGTTCCATTTAGCCTGTGCTGAGAATGGAGGGTTGTCTATCGAGAACCGTACATTTTAAGCGAGTATCCGACTTCTCGTTAAACTGTTTTAAAACTGTCTCCCAGATCCACCCTTCTCGTTTATTCCCACAACCACTTTCCAATAACAGTCTTTCTGTGGTGTTAGAGGATGTCTCCTGTCTGGGAGTATAACAGGATGTATGTCTCCTGTCTGGTAGTATAACAGGATGTATGTCTCCTGTCTGGCGGTATAACAGGATGTATGTCTGGTAGTATAACAGGATGTATGTCTCCTGTCTGGTGGTATAACAGGATGTATGTCTCCTGTCTGGTGGTATAACAGGATGTATGTCTGGTAGTATAACAGGATGTATGTCTCCTGTCTGGTGGTATAACAGGATGTATGTCTGGTAGTATAACAGGATGTATGTCACCTGTCTGGTGGTATAACAGGATGTATGTCTGGTGGTATAACAGGATGTTTGTCTGGTGGTATAACAGGATGTATGTCTGGTAGTATAACAGGATGTATGTCTGGTAGTATAACAGGATGCATGTCTCCTGTCTGGTAGTATAACAGGATGTATGTCTGGTAGTATAACAGGATGTATGTCTCCTGTCTGGTGGTATAACAGGATGTATGTCTCCTGTCTGGTAGTATAACAGGATGTATGTCTTCTGTCTGGTAGTATAACAGGATGTATGTCTCCTGTCTGGTAGTATAACAGGATGTATGTCTCCTGTCTGGTGGTATAACAGGATGTATGTCTCCTGTCTGGTAGTATAACAGGATGTATGTCTCCTGTCTGGGAGTATAACAGGATGTATGTCTCCTGTCTGGTAGTATAACAGGATGTATGTCTGGTGGTAAAACAGCATGTATGTCTGGTAGTATAACAGGGTGTATGTCTCCTGTCTGGTAGTATAACAGGATACATGTCTAGTAGTATAACAGGATGTATGTCTGGTAGTATAACAGTATGTATGTCTGGTGGTATAACAGGATGTATGTCTGGTGGTATAACAGGATGTATGTCTCCTGTCTGGGAGTATAACAGGATGTATGTCTCCTGTCTGGTAGTATAACAGGTAGTATAACAGGATGTATGTCTGGTAGTATAACATGATGTATGTCTCCTTTCTGGTGGTATAACAGGATGTATGTCTGGTAGTATAACAGGATGTATGTCTCCTGTCTGGTGGTATAACAGGATGAATGTCTCCTGTCTGGTGGTATAACAGGATGTATGTCTCCTGTCTGGTAGTATAACAGGATGTATGTCTGGTGGTAAAACAGCATGTATGTCTGGTAGTATAACAGGGTGTATGTCTCCTGTCTGGTAGTATAACAGGATATATGTCTGGTAGTATAACAGGATGTATGTCTGGTAGTATAACAGGATGTATGTCTGGTGGTATAACAGGATGTATGTCTGGTGGTATAACAGGATGTATGTCTGGTAGTATAACAGGATGTATGTCTGGTGGTATAACAGGATGTATGTCTGGGAGTATAACAGGATGTATGTCTCCTGTCTGGTAGTATAACAGGATGTATGTCTGGTAGTATAACATGATGTATGTCTCCTTTCTGGTGGTATAACAGGATGTATGTCTGGTAGTATAACAGGATGTATGTCTCCTGTCTGGTGGTATAACAGGGTGTATGTCTCTTGTCTGGTGGTATAACAGGATGCATATCTGGTAGTATAACAGGATGTATGTCTGGTAGTATAACAGGATGTATGTCTCCTGTCTGGTGGTATAACAGGATGTACGTCTGGTAGTATAACAGGATGTATGTCTCCTGTCTGGTAGTATAACAGGATGTATGTCTGGTAGTATAACAGGATGTATGTCTCCTGTCTGGTGGTATAACAGGATGAATGTCTCCTGTCTGGTGGTATAACAGGATGTATGTCTCCTGTCTGGGAGTATAACAGGATTTATGTCTCCTGTCTGGTAGTATAACAGGATATATGTCTGGTAGTATAACAGGATGTATGTCTCCTGTCTGGTGGTATAACAGGATGTATGTCTGGTAGTATAACAGGATGTATGTCTCCTGTCTGGTAGTATAACAGGATGTATGTCTGGTAGTATAACAGGATGTATGTCTCCTGTCTGGTGGTATAACAGGATGAATGTCTCCTGTCTGGTGGTATAACAGGATGTATGTCTCCTGTCTGGGAGTATAACAGGATTTATGTCTCCTGTCTGGTAGTATAACAGGATATATGTCTGGTGGTATAACAGGATGTATGTCTCCTGTCTGGTGGTATAACAGGATGTATGTCTGGTGGTATAACAGGATGTATGTCTCCTGTCTGGGAGTATAACAGGATGTATGTCTCCTGTCTGGTAGTATAACAGGATGTATGTCTGGTAGTATAACAGGATGTATGTCTGGCAGTATAACAGGATGTATGTCTGGTAGTATAGCAGGATGTATGTCTCCTGTCTGGTAGTATAGCAGGATGTTTGTCTCCTGTCTGGTAGTATAACAGGATGTATGTTTGGTAGTATAGCAGGATGTATGTCTGGCAGTATAACAGGATGTATGTCTGGTAGTATAGCAGGATGTATGTCTCCTGTCTGGTAGTATAGCAGGATGTTTGTCTCCTGTCTGGTAGTATAACAGGATGTATGTCTCCTGTGGGATGGGAAGCTCTTCGTTGTTACCCAAGGTGTGTTTGAACCCCTCTTCAATGTTGATGAAAATCCATTTTAGTGTGCTTGTGCAGCATTTGCTGGAGCCTGACGGATCGACTCTAATCTGTGAGGCCTGTGGGTCAGTGTTTAAGAGATGGGTAGGATTGATGCTGCATTGTGGGACATGTACTACTCTCTGATGCGGTAGTGGCGCCCACTACAAGTCAATCTCAAAGTTTAAACCATTCAACCATTTCCTTCATCTCATTTGAACTCACTAGAAATAGTTCTAAAAGTATAATCCCTGACATTTTGAACTGACATCAAAGACGTTATAGTGCTTTTGCTTGGTGCTCGGGATAGCGAGCTGCTGGTCTCCCAACTCTTTAGTTTAGAGGACGAAGCCATCGTTTCCCTTTCTGCTAATAACGTCCTAAATGGATCAGAGTTAATTAGAGGTCATTATAAAATGGTGTGATACATTCAAATGACATGGAGAATCCGGGGGGCTGCATTCCAATGGCAGCCATTTGAGACGGAGACAGTGACTTACTATGAGGAGGAGAAGAGGAGAGGACTCTTATCAACAGACTGCTTAATATGGTAGAACTATAGCCTGGTTCAAAGCCAAGAGAGAGAGGTGAAGTCTCTTATCAACAGACTGCTTAATAGGGTAGAACTACAGCCTGGTTCAAAGCCAAGAAGAAGATGAGGGTACTCATCTATAGACTGCCTAAAAGGGTAGAACTACAGCCTGCTTCAAAGCCATGAGAGTCTTATCTATAGACTGGTTAAGTACAGAGAAGAACTACAGCCTGCTTCAAAGCCATGAGAGTCTTATCTATAGACTGGTTAAGTACAGAGAAGAACTACAGCCTGCTTCAAAGCCATGAGAGTCTTATCTATAGACTGGTTAAGTACAGAGAAGAACTACAGCCTGCTTCAAAGCCATGAGAGTCTTATCTATAGACTGGTTAAGTACAGAGTAGAACTACAGCCTGCTTCAAAGCAGGGACCCACCAACCAGTCTGGGACTAGGGTAAAACTAGTACTTCGAGAACACTGGAATCAAACTATGCTGTTTCCAAATCACCTTCCGTAATGAAATGACCTTTTCTAATGCAATGCCATCTGTCCTGAGGTGGTAGTATAATCTTAAAATCAAACTAAATGACTCACCTCTTCTGCTCCTTGCTAGAGCGGTTTTGGGTTGGCGACTTCATTATGATATATCATATCATCTTTGTCCATTTCAATGCTTAAGAAGATGTTCATTGCCTGTGACTGAATCCAATCATATTTGATACATTTCTCATTCCTTTTGATTCAAAAAAAGAGTGTTTCTGTGTGTTTGGTAGCGTAAACATGTTAAACATCCCAGAGGCCATAGTCCAAATACTGTGAACATTCTCTTTTATGTAGAGGGGAGTTAGATAGATAACACAATGTACCTGAAATCACCCCAACTCTCCATACCATACCCCCCTCTCTAACCACCAGGCTACCTGCCTCCCCCCTCTCTAACCACCAGGCTACCTGCCTCCCCCCTCTAACCACTAGGCTACCTGCCTCCCCCCTCTAACCACCAGGCTACCTGCCTCCCCCCTCTAACCACTAGGCTACCTGCCTCCCCCCTCTAACCACTAGGCTACCTGCCTCCCCTCTAACCACTAGGCTACCTGCCTCCCCTCTAACCACTAGGCTACCTGCCTCCCCTCTAACCACTAGGCTACCTGCCTCCCCTCTAACCACTACGCTACCTGCCTCCCCTTTAACCACTAGGCTACCTGCCTCCCCTCTAACCACTAGGCTACCTGCCTCCCCTCTAACCACTAGGCTACCTGCCTCCCCCCTCTAACCACTAGGCTACCTGCCTCCCCCTCTAACCACTAGGCTACCTGCCTCCCCCCTCTAACCACTAGGCTACCTGCCTCCCCTCTAACCACTAGGCTACCTGCCTCCCCTCTAACCACTAGGCTACCTGCCTCCCCTCTAACCACTAGGCTACCTGCCTCCCCTCTAACCACTAGGTTACCTGCCTCCCCTCTAACCACTAGGCTACCTGCCTCCCCCCTCTAACCACTAGGCTACCTGCCTCCCCCTCTAACCACTAGGCTACCTGCCTCCCCTCTAACCACTAGGCTAACTGCCTCCCCTCTAACCACTAGGCTACCTGCCTCCCCTCTAACCACTAGGCTACCTGCCTCCCCTCTAACCACTAGGCTACCTGCCTCCCCTCTAACCACTAGGCTACCTGCCTCCCCTCTAACCACTAGGCTACCTGCCTCCCCTCTAACCACTAGGCTACCTGCCTCCCCTCTAACCACTAGGCTACCTGCCTCCCCCCTAACCACTAGGCTACATGCCTCCCCTCTAACCACTAGGCTACCTACCTCCCCTCTAACCACTAGGCTACCTGCCTCCCCTCTAACCACTAGGCTACCTGCCTCCCCTCTAACCACTAGGCTACCTGCCTCCCCTCTAACCACTAGGCTAACTGCCTCCCCTCTAACCACTAGGCTACCTGCCTCCCCTCTAACCACTAGGCTACCTGCCTCCCCTCTAACCACTAGGCTACCTGCCTCCCCTCTAACCACTAGGCTAACTGCCTCCCCTCTAACCACTAGGCTACCTGCCTCCCCTCTAACCACTAGGCTACCTGCCTCCCCTCTAACCACTAGGCTACCTGCCTCCCCTCTAACCACTAGGCTACCTGCCTCCCCTCTAACCACTAGGCTACCTGCCCTCCCCTCTAACCACTAGGCTAACTGCCTCCCCTCTAACCACTAGGCTACCTGCCTCCCCTCTAACCACTAGGCTACCTGCCTCCCCTCTAACCACTAGGCTACCTGCCTCCCCTCTAAACACTAGGCTAACTGCCTCCCCTCTAACCACTAGGCTACCTGCCTCCCCTCTAACCACTAGGCTACCTGCCTCCCCTCTAACCACTAGGCTACCTGCCTCCCCTCTAACCACTAGGCTACCTGCCTCCCCCTCTAACCACTAGGCTACCTGCCTCCCCTCTAACAACTAGGCTACCTGCCTCCCCTCTAACCACTAGGCTACCTGCCTCCCCTCTAACCACTAGGCTACCTGCCTCCCCTCTCTAACCACTAGGCTACCTGCCTCCCCCTCTAACCACTAGGCTACCTGCCTCCCCTCTAACCACTAGGCTACCTGCCTCCCCCTCTAACCACTAGGCTACCTGCCTCCCCTCTCTAACCACTAGGCTACCTGCCTCCCCCTCTAACCACTAGGCTACCTGCCTCCCCTCTAACCACTAGGCTACCTGCCTCCCCTCTAACCACTAGGCTACCTGCCTCCCCTCTAACCACTAGGCTACCTGCCTCCCCCTCTAACCACTAGGCTACCTGCCTCCCCCTCTAACCACTAGGCTACCTGCCTCCCCTCTAACCACTAGGCTAACTGCCTCCCCTCTAACCACTAGGCTACCTGCCTCCCCTCTAACCACTAGGCTACCTGCCTCCCCTCTAACCACTAGGCTACCTGCCTCCCCTCTAACCACTAGGCTACCTGCCTCCCCTCTAACCACTAGGCTACCTGCCTTCCCTCTAACCACTAGGCTACCTGCCTCCCCTCTAACCACTAGGCTACCTGCCTCCCCTCTAACCACTAGGCTACCTGCCTCCCCTCTAACCACTAGGCTACATGCCTCCCCTCTAACCACTAGGCTACCTACCTCCCCTCTAACCACTAGGCTACCTGCCTCCCCTCTAACCACTAGGCTACCTGCCTCCCCTCTAACCACTAGGCTACCTGCCTCCCCTCTAACCACTAGGCTAACTGCCTCCCCTCTAACCACTAGGCTACCTGCCTCCCCTCTAACCACTAGGCTACCTGCCTCCCCTCTAACCACTAGGCTACCTGCCTCCCCTCTAACCACTAGGCTAACTGCCTCCCCTCTAACCACTAGGCTACCTGCCTCCCCTCTAACCACTAGGCTACCTGCCTCCCCTCTAACCACTAGGCTACCTGCCTCCCCTCTAACCACTAGGCTACCTGCCTCCCCTCTAACCACTAGGCTACCTGCCTCCCCTCTAACCACTAGGCTAACTGCCTCCCCTCTAACCACTAGGCTACCTGCCTCCCCTCTAACCACTAGGCTACCTGCCTCCCCTCTAACCACTAGGCTACCTGCCTCCCCTCTAAACACTAGGCTAACTGCCTCCCCTCTAACCACTAGGCTACCTGCCTCCCCTCTAACCACTAGGCTACCTGCCTCCCCTCTAACCACTAGGCTACCTGCCTCCCCTCTAACCACTAGGCTACCTGCCTCCCCCTCTAACCACTAGGCTACCTGCCTCCCCTCTAACAACTAGGCTACCTGCCTCCCCTCTAACCACTAGGCTACCTGCCTCCCCCTCTAACCACTAGGCTACCTGCCTCCCCTCTCTAACCACTAGGCTACCTGCCTCCCCCTCTAACCACTAGGCTACCTGCCTCCCCTCTAACCACTAGGCTACCTGCCTCCCCCTCTAACCACTAGGCTACCTGCCTCCCCTCTCTAACCACTAGGCTACCTGCCTCCCCCTCTAACCACTAGGCTACCTGCCTAGTTAAATCAAAGTTGGGGTATTTTAACACACAAGTTGTTTTTCCTGATGATCTTACAGCCTGTGAGATGTAAAGATCAGAGGCATCCCAACTCTTTCTATTACTGAGCTCACCGGGGGAGGGAGGTGGGGGGGGGTTATGAAAAGGTATGCAGGAGGCTGGTACAAATTGGCTGATCTTTGACATGCGATGGAGAACAACATCTCTCCAGCGTTCTCCCTCTGTGATGTATGATAACTAACACTGCTTGATCTCTTCATTGAGTGTTGGCCTGAGTACCAAATAGCCCCCCTCTTCCCCTGTATCTGGTATACACCTCTCCCCTGTATCTGGTATACACCTCTCCCCTGTATCTGGTATATATATACCTCTTCCCTGTATCTGGTATACACCTCTCCCCTGTATCTGGTATACACCTCTCCCCTGTATCTGGTATATACCTCTCCCCTGTATCTGGTATATACCTCTCCCCTGTATCTGGTATATACCTCTTCCCTGTATCTGGTATACACCTCTCCCCTGTATCTGGTATACACCTCTCCCCTGTATCTGGTATATATATATACACCTCTCCCCTGTATCTGGTATACACCTCTCCCCTGTATCTGGTATATATACACCTCTCCCCTGTATCTGGTATACACCTCTCCCCTGTATCTGGTATATATATACCTCTTCCCTGTATCTGGTATACACCTCTCCCCTGTATCTGGTATACACCTCTCCCCTGTATCTGGTATACACCTCTCCCCTGTATCTGGTATATATATACCTCTTCCCTGTATCTGGTATACACCTCTCCCCTGTATCTGGTATACACCTCTCCCCTGTATCTGGTATATATACACCTCTCCCCTGTATCTGGTATACACCTCTCCCCTGTATCTGGTATATATATACCTCTTCCCTGTATCTGGTATACACCTCTCCCCTGTATCTGGTATACACCTCTCCCCTGTATCTGGTATATACCTCTCCCCTGTATCTGGTATATACCTCTCCCCTGTATCTGGTATATACCTCTTCCCTGTATCTGGTATACACCTCTCCCCTGTATCTGGTATACACCTCTCCCCTGTATCTGGTATATATATATACACCTCTCCCCTGTATCTGGTATATACCTCTCCCCTGTATCTGGTATATACACCTCTCCCCTGTATCTGGTATATACCTCTCCCCTGTATCTGGTATATACCTCTCCCCTGTATCTGGTATATACCTCTCCCCTGTATCTGGTATATACCTCTCCCCTGTATCTGGTATATACCTCTCCCCTGTATCTGGTATATATACACCTCTCCCCTGTATCTGGTATATATATATACACCTCTCCCCTGTATCTGGTATACACCTCTCCCCTGTATCTGGTATATACCTCTCCCCTGTATCTGGTATACACCTCTCCCCTGTATCTGGTATATATATATACACCTCTCCCCTGTATCTGGTATACACCTCTCCCCTGTATCTGGTATATACCTCTCCCCTGTATCTGGTATATACCTCTCCCCTGTATCTGGTATACACCTCTCCCCTGTATCTGGTATACACCTCTCCCCTGTATCTGGTATATACCTCTCCCCTGTATCTGGTATATACCTCTCCCCTGTATCTGGTATACACCTCTCCCCTGTATCTGGTATATATATATACACCTCTCCCCTGTATCTGGTATATATATACCTCTCCCCTGTATCTGGTATATATATACTTCTCCCCTGTATCTGGTATATATATACCTCTCCCCTGTATCTGGTATATACCTCTCCCCTGTATCTGGTATACACCTCTCCCCTGTATCTGGTATATATATATACACCTCTCCCCTGTATCTGGTATATATATATACACCTCTCCCCTGTATCTGGTATATATACCTCTCCCCTGTATCTGGTATATACCTCTCCCCTGTATCTGGTATACACCTCTCCCCTGTATCTGGTATATATACCTCTCCCCTGTATCTGGTATATACCTCTCCCCTGTATCTGGTATATACCTCTCCCCTGTATCTGGTATATACCTCTCCCCTGTATCTGGTATACACCTCTCCCCTGTATCTGGTATATACCTCTCCCCTGTATCTGGTATATACCTCTCCCCTGTATCTGGTATATATATCTCCCCTGTATCTGGTATACACCTCTCCCCTGTATCTGGTATATACCTCTCCCCTGTATCTGGTATACACCTCTCCCCTGTATCTGGTATATACCTCTCCCCTGTATCTGGTATATACCTCTCCCCTGTATCTGGTATACACCTCTCCCCTGTATCTGGTATATACCTCTCCCCTGTATCTGGTATACACCTCTCCCCTGTATCTGGTATATACCTCTCCCCTGTATCTGGTATATACCTCTCCCCTGTATCTGGTATATACCTCTCCCCTGTATCTGGTATATACCTCTCCCCTGTATCTGGTATATACCTCTCCCCTGTATCTGGTATATACCTCTCCCCTGTATCTGGTATATACCTCTCCCCTGTATCTGGTATATATATATATACCTCTCCCCTGTATCTGGTATACACCTCTCCCCTGTATCTGGTATATACCTCTCCCCTGTATCTGGTATACACCTCTCCCCTGTATCTGGTATATACCTCTCCCCTGTATCTGGTATATACCTCTCCCCTGTATCTGGTATATATATATATACCTCTCCCCTGTATCTGGTATATACCTCTCCCCTGTATCTGGTATATATATACCTCTCCCCTGTATCTGGTATATACCTCTCCCCTGTATCTGGTATACACCTCTCCCCTGTATCTGGTATACACCTCTCCCCCTGTATCTGGTATATACCTCTCCCCTGTATCTGGTATACATATATATACCTCTCCCCTGTATCTGGTATATATATATACACCTCTCCCCTGTATCTGGTATATACCTCTCCCCTGTATCTGGTATACACCTCTCCCCTGTATCTGGTATATATATATATACCTCTCCCCTGTATCTGGTATACACCTCTCCCCTGTATCTGGTATACACCTCTCCCCTGTATCTGGTATATACCTCTCCCCTGTATCTGGTATACACCTCTCCCCTGTATCTGGTATATATATATATACCTCTCCCCTGTATCTGGTATACACCTTTCCCCTGTATCTGGTATATACCTCTCCCCTGTATCTGGTATACACCTCTCCCCTGTATCTGGTATATACCTCTCCCCTGTATCTGGTATACACCTCTCCCCTGTATCTGGTATATATATATATACCTCTCCCCTGTATCTGGTATATATATACCTCTCCCCTGTATCTGGTATATACCTCTCCCCTGTATCTGGTATATATATATACCTCTCCCCTGTATCTGGTATACACCTCTTCCCCTGTATCTGGTATATACCTCTCCCCTGTATCTGGTATACATATATACACCTCTCCCCTGTATCTGGTATATATATATATACCTCTCCCCTGTATCTGGTATATACCTCTCCCCTGTATCTGGTATACATATATACACCTCTCCCCTGTATCTGGTATATATATATATACCTCTCCCCTGTATCTGGTATACACCTCTCCCCTGTATCTGGTATATACCTCTCCCCTGTATCTGGTATATACCTCTTCCCCTGTATCTGGTATATATATATATATACCTCTCCCCTGTATCTGGTATATACCTCTCCCCTGTATCTGGTATATACCTCTCCCCTGTATCTGATATATACCTCTCCCCTGTATCTGGTATATATATATATACCTCTTCCCCTGTATCTGGTATATACCTCTCCCCTGTATCAGTAAACCAGAGGTGGGGCAAAGGTACAGGTCAGCAGGCAGGCTCAGGCTCAGGGGCAGGCAGAGTGGTCAGGCACACGGACTCAGAGTCAGGTCAGGCAAGGTTCAAAACCAGGAGGGCAAGAAAAAGAGAGACTGGGAAAAGCAGGAGCTGAGACACAAAAACACGGGTTGACTTGACAAACAAGACGAACTGGCAACAGACAAACAGAGAACACAGGTATAAATACACAGGGGATAATGGGGAAGAGTATAAATACACAGGGGATAATGGGGAAGAGTATAAATACACAGGGGATAATGGAGAAGATGAGCGACACCTGCAGGGAGGTGGAGTCAATCACAAGGACAGATGAAACAGATCAGGGTGTGACAGTACCCCCCCCCTCTCTAGGGGCGCAACCTGGCATCCTACCTGGGCACATACCTGGGATCCTACCTGGGCACATACCTGGGAACCTACCTGTGCGCATACCTGGGATCCTACCTGGGCGCATACCTGGGATCCTACCTGGGCGCATACCTGGGATCCTACCTGGGTACATGCCTGGTTGCCGGCGGAGGAAGTCGGCGATGAGGGCTGTGTCCAGGATGTCTCTAGCGGGGACCCAGCACCTCTCCTCCGGGCCATAACCCTCCCAGTCAACCAGGTACTGGAGACCCCTGCACCGTGGTCGAACACTCAGGAGTTGTCTCACCGTGTACGTCGAATGGCCATCGATGACACGGGGAGGAAGGCTGGACCTGGAAACAGAAGACAAAGGGCTGTGAAACACTTGCCTAATCCTAGACACGTGGAACGTAGGGTGAATACCGAGGGTACGGGGTAATAAAAGATGAACAGCAGTGGGGCTAATGACTCTAGAGATGGGGAATGGGCCGATGAAATGGGGAAAGTTTGCCGGACTCCACCCGGAGGGGCATGTCCCAGGTGGAGAGCCATACCCTCTGCCCGAGCCAATAGCGTGGAGCCGGGGTCCGGTGGTGATCTGCTTGTTGCCTATATCTGGAAGTGGTCTTCAACAGAGCGGCCCGGGCTCTCTTCCAGGTATGGCGATAGCAGCGGTTGAACATCTGAGCAGAGGGATTGCTGACTTCCTCCTCTTGCTCAGGGAAGCAGGGAGGCTGATATCGCAAGGAACACTCATACCAGTTGCTGACTCCAGGTGGTAGGGTTGGCGTAGGCAGAGCAGAGTCGTTCCTAAGTCCTGGTTGGCTCGCTCCGACTGGCCGTTAGACTGGGGGTGGAATCCGGACGAACGGCTGGCCGAAGACCCAAAGAGCGTGTAGAATGCCTTCCAGAATCAGAATGAGAACGTTGAACCCCAGTCGGAGACGATGTCCACCGGGAGTCCGTGGATCCAAAAGACTGCACCATAAGCCGAGGGTAGTTTGGGGAGAGGAATGAAGTGGACGGCTTTGGAAAACCGGTAGACCATAGCCAGGATGGCAGTGTTGCCCTCAGACGGGAGAGACCATTGACAAAATCCAGTGATATATGGGGCCAGT
Organism: Oncorhynchus kisutch; assembly: GCF_002021735.2. Taxonomy (NCBI): domain Eukaryota; kingdom Metazoa; phylum Chordata; class Actinopteri; order Salmoniformes; family Salmonidae; genus Oncorhynchus; species Oncorhynchus kisutch. Next base: position 92,344 of record NW_022262621.1, on the reverse strand, counting down.
CGGAGCTTGCTGAGGTGTCTTTTTCTGTGTGCAGATCGTGCAGGCAGCAACAAACGCGGCAACATCCGGAACCATAGTAGGCCACCAAAAGCGTTGTCGCACGAAGGCCAGGGTCTGACGAGAGCCTGGGTGACAGGCAAGCCTGAAGGAATGTGCCCACTCCAGGACAGCGGTGTGGACAGCATCAGGCACAAACATCCGGGTATCTGTCTAGACATGATGTCCACACCCAGAGATCATCTCAACAACATTACAACATCTAGACATGATGTCCACAGCCAGAGATCATCTTAACAACATTACAACATCTAGACATGATGTCCACAACCAGATATCATCTTATCAACCGTACAACATGATGTACCAGAGATCATCTCAACAACATTACAACATCTAGACAAGATGTCCACACAAAGAGGTCATGTCATCAACATTAATTTCTTTGCTATCCAGAAACAGATTATCTCTGGTGATATTTGTCTGTGTTTTTTATGGTACAATTGTCTCTGATAATGGACTATAATGATGTAACAGATGTGACTAATATGGAGGAGAACCAAGGGGGTGTATAATAGCTGGAAAATCTAATTAAATCAAAATGAGGAAATATTGTGTGGAGGGGGATGCATGGCGAACACAGACACAAACACGCGTGTGCGTGCGCGCGCACACACACACACACACATACACACACAGACACCCTGCACACCACACCACGCATTGCACACTACACACTACACACTGCACACACACACACTACACACTGCACACCACACACACACTGCGCATTGCACACTACACACTACACACTACACACTGCACACTACACACTACACACTGCACACTGCACACCACACCACGCATTGCACACTACACACTACACACTACACACCACACACACACGCACTGCGCATTGCACATTACACACCACACACACACACACACACACACACACACGCACTACGCATTGCACATTACACACCACACACACACACACACACACACACACACACGCACGCACACACGCACGCACACACGCACGCACGCACACACACACACACACTACACTACAGTACACTACACAACACTACACACACACTACACTACACTACACTACACTACACTACACTACACACACACACACACTACACTACACTACACTACACACACACACACACACACACACACTACACACACACACACACACAACCAGTGGTGGAAAAAGTACCCAATTGTCAAACCTGAGTAAAAGTAGATACCTTAATAGAAGGCCACCTAGTAATATCGTACTGAGTAGAAGTAGATACCTTAATAGAAGGCCACCTAGTAATATCGTACTTGAGTAGAAGTAGATACCTTAATAGAAGGCCACCTAGTAATATCGTACTGAGTAGAAGTAGATACCTTAATAGAAAGCCACCTAGTAATATCGTACCGAGTAAAAGTAGATACCTTAATAGAAGGCCACCTAGTAATATCGTACTGAGTAGAAGTAGATACCTTAATAGAAGGCCACCTAGTAATATCGTACTGAGTACCTTAATAGAAGGCCACCTAGTAATATCGTACTGAGTAGAAGTAGATACCTTAATAGAAGGCCACCTAGTAATATCGTACTGAGTAAAAGTAGATACCTTAATAGAAGGCCACCTAGTAATATCGTACTGAGTACCTTAATAGAAGGCCACCTAGTAATATCGTACTGAGTAGAAGTAGATACCTTAATAGAAGGCCACCTAGTAATATCGTACTGAGTAAAAGTAGATACCTTAATAGAAGGCCACCTAGTAATATCGTACTGAGTAGAAGTAGATACCTTAATAGAAGGCCACCTAGTAATATCGTACTGAGTAGAAGTAGATACCTTAATAGAAGGCCACCTAGTAATATCGTACTGAGTAGAAGTAGATACCTTAATAGAAGGCCACCTAGTAATATCGTACTTGAGTAGAAGTCTAAAAGTATTTGCTATTAAATATATCAAAAGTAAATGTAATTACACAAATATACTCAAATATCAAAAGTTAAATCATTTCAAATTCCTTATGTTAATTAAACCAGATTTCACCATTTATTTTTGTTTTTGTTTTACATTGCCGGATATCCAGCGTCGCACCCCAACACTCAGACAAAATGTAGAAACAAAGCATCTGCGTTTTGTGAGGCAGCAGGAAGGACCTGGGCGGCAGGGTAGCCTATTGGTTAGAGTGGAGGGGCGGCAGGTAGCCTAGTGGTTAGAGTGGAGAGGCGGCAGGGTAGCCTAGTGGTTAGAGTGTAGAGGAGGCAGGTAGCCTAGTGGTTAGAGTGTAGAGGAGGCAGGTAGCCTAGTGGTTAGAGTGTAGAGGAGGCAGGTAGCCTAGTGGTTAGAGTGTAGAGGAGGCAGGTAGCCTAGTGGTTAGAGTGTAGAGGAGGCAGGTAGCCTAATGGTTAGAGTGTAGAGGCGGCAGGGTAGCCTAGTGGTTAGAGTGTAGAGGAGGCAGGTAGCCTAGTGGTTAGAGTGTAGAGGCGGCAGGGTAGCCTAGTGGTTAGAGTGTAGAGGAGGCAGGTAGCCTAGTGGTTAGAGTGGAGGGGCGGCAGGGTAGCCTAGTGGTTAGAGTGTAGAGGAGGCAGGGTAGCCTAGTGGTTAGAGTGTAGAGGCGGCAGGGTAGCCTAGTGGTTAGAGTGTAGAGGCGGCAGGGTAGCCTAGTGGTTAGAGTGTAGAGGAGGCAGGGTAGCCTAGTGGTTAGAGCATTGGACTAGTAACCGAAAGGTTGCAAGTTCATATCCCCGAGCTGACAAGGTACAAATCTGGTGTTCTGCCCCTGAACAGGCAGTTAACCCACTGTTCCTAGGCCGTCATTGAAAATAAGAATTTCTTCTTTTAACTGACTTGCCTGGTTAAATAAAGGTAAAATAAAAAAGAAATGACCAGGGATGTTCTCCAGATAAATGCTGGAATTGGACCATGTTCCTGTTCTGCTAAGCTTTAAAAATGTTAAGAGTACTTTTTGTTGTTTAGGAATGTATTGAAGTAATAGTTGACTACATGTTGTCACGTTGTATAAATGATTGGAGACTGAATACATCATAGAGGGGTTTTAATACTCCACCCTAAAATACAACGTGACCTGAAAAGGCAGGGGGACGAAGCCCAAAATGTATACAAACACACAGGGAAGAGGTAAAAACCTCTAATGAATACACGGGACAAGATCCATAGTACAGAGTACACAATACACGGGACGAGACCCGTAATGACAATACACGGGATGAGACCCGTAATGACAATACACGGGACGAGACCCGTAATGACAATACACGGGACGAGACCCGTAATAATGAGTACACAATACACGGGACGAGACCCGTAATGACAATACACGGGACGAGACCCGTAATAACAATACACGGGACGAGACCCGTAATGACAATACACGGGATGAGACCCGTAATGACAATACACGGGATGAGACCCGTAATGACAATACACGGGATGAAACCCGTAATGACAATACACGGGATGAAACCCGTAATGACAATACACGGGATGAGACCCGTAATGACAATACACAGGATGAGACCCGTAATGACAATACACGGGATGAGACCCATAATGACAATACACGGGATGAGACCCGTAATGACAATACACGGGATGAGACCCGTAATGACAATACACGGGACGAGACCCGTAATGACAATACACGGGACGAGACCCGTAATAACGAGTACACAATACACGGGATGAGACCCGTAGTAACGAGTACACAATACACGGGATGAGATCCGTAATGACAATACACGGGACGAGATCCATAGTACCGAGTACACAATATACGGGATGAGACCAGTAATAACAACACACGGGACGAGACCCATAATGACAATACACGGGACGAGACCCGTAATGACAATACACGGGATGAGACACGTAATGACAATACACAGGATGAGACCCGTAATGACAATACACAGGACGAGATCCATAGTACCGAGTACACAATACACGGGACGAGACCCGTAATAACGAGTACACAATACACGGGACGAGACCCGTAATGACAATACACGGGACGAGATCCATAGTACCGAGTACACAATACACGGGATGAGACCCGTATTGACAATACACGGGACGAGATCCATAGTACAGAGTACACAATACACGGGATGAGTCCCGTAATGACAATACACGGGATGAGATCCATAGTACCGAGTACACAATACACGGGACGAGACCCGTAATAACGAGTACACAAAACACGCTTGCACGAAAGCCGAAACCACAAAACACAGGTACTCACAAGACCAACGGAAACGGGGAACAATAACCGACAAGACAATGGGGAACAGAGGGCACATATAACATCCTAATCAGGGGGAATTGGTAACCATGTGTGCGTAATGACACAAGACAGTCCTGGGGTTGGTGCTGGTGATCCAGTTCAGTGACGCGTAGAAGGTCGGCGAAGTAGAGCTCCGGAACTGGTGCACAGAAAGAGCAGCAGTACCGGGGGAATAAGTAAAACATATACTTAACAAACACAAACTACTTCACTAGTACTTTAAAGTATTTTTACTGAAGTACTCTACAGCGCTGCACACTACACACCCTACACACACTCTGCATACACACAACACACTACACACTACACACTATAAACCATACACTATACACTCTACACTACACACTCTGCATACACACAACACACAACACACTACACACTACACACACTACACACACTACACACACTCTGCATACACACAACACACTACACACTACACACTACACACTACACACTACACACTACACACTATAAACTATACACTATACACTACACACTACAAACTGCACACACACTACACACTACAAACTGCACACACACTACACACTACACACACTCTACACACATACTAAACACTACACACTACACACTACAAACTGCACACACACTATACACTATACACTACACACTACACACTGCACACTATACACTGCACACTATACACTATACACTATACACTACACACTACACACTACACACTGCACACTATACACAATACACTACACACTACACACAACAAGCTACACGCTACACACTGCACACTATACACTACACACTACACACTACACACTGCACACTACACACTACACACTACACACGACACACTACACGCTATACGCTGTACACTACACGCTATACGCTACACGCTACACACTACACGCTACACTATACACTATACACTACACACTACATGCTATACACTATACACTACACACTACATGCTATACACTATAAACTATACACTATACACTACACACTACATGCTATACACACTACACGCTACACTATACACTATACACTACACACTACATGCTATACACTATACACTACACACTACATGCTATACACTATACACTATACACTACACACTACACACTACATGCTATACACTATACACTATACACTACACACTACACACTACATGCTATACACACTACACGCTACACTATACACTATACACTACACACTACACACTACATGCTATACACTATACACTATACACTACACACTACACACTACATGCTATACACACTACACGCTACACTATACACTATACACTACACACTACACACTACATGCTATACACACTACACGCTACACTATACACTATACACTACACACTACACACTACATGCTATACACACTACACGCTACACTATACACTATACACTACACACTACATGCTATAAACACTACACGCTACACTATACACTATACACTACACACTACATGCTATACACTATACACTATACACTACACACTACATGCTATACACACTACACGCTACACTATACACTATACACTACACACTACACACTACATGCTATACACACTACACGCTACACTATACACTATACACTACACACTACATGCTATACACTATACACTACACACTACATGCTATACACTATACACTATACACTACACACTACACACTACATGCTATACACTATACACTATACACTACACACTACACACTACATGCTATACACACTACACGCTACACTATACACTATACACTACACACTACATGCTATACACACTACACGCTACACTATACACTATACACTACACACTACATGCTATACACTATACACTATACACTACACACTACATGCTATACACACTACACGCTACACTATACACTATACACTACACACTACACACTACATGCTATACACACTACACGCTACACTATACACTATACACTATACACTATACACTACACACTATACACTATACACTATACACTACACACTACACACTACACACTACATGCTACAAACACACAGAAACAAACCCAGTAGAAAGGAGATGAAACAGAACAGCAGCATTAATCCAATCAAAGAATTGTTGGTTAAAACCAGAACTAAACGAGAGAGAGAGAGAGGAAGGAGACTCCCTCCCCGAGTCTCGATGAAACCTGAACATAGAACACCCCAGGGAATCAAAATCAGGACCCAGTTAACAAGTCCTTGGCCCGTGGAACAATTAACACCAGGGCCCGAACATGATTGAAAAGGTAATAAAGACTATTATGGCTAAACGTGGGAATAACAGCTATGCTGGAGCACGTTAAAGAGCCACGGTCTCGTTTATAGAGTCTCTCCCATTAAGAATACATTAATACTGCAGGCAGGAGGGCTAGCGTACAGTTGAAGGGCATTGGAGAAAGTACTGCTCTAAATATTAAAGACGGTTGTCTCCGGGAAAGAAAAAAGAAAGATGTTGTCAGCAGACAGGTGAATTAGCCCTATGGAAATTTCATCACATCACTGACTAATGACAAAGCAGAGATCAAAATGTCACCCACGAGACAAAGAGGCCTCACCATATCTGATTTTAACAAAGTCAGACGCTCGATGATTATTTAATGACCGCAAACACAGCCACACTCTCAAACACACACTCACAACACCGTGCACACATACACACACACGGCACCCTCCTCCCGTCCTGTCAGTGTCCAGCCACACCTCTAGCATATATTCAACCAGACGCTGGGCTGCATCCTGCCGTCTACAGTCCTGGTAACCTCAGCAGAAGGTTAAACATAACCCAGTCCTGGTAACCTACCACTGTCCTGGTAACCTACCACTGTCCTGGTAACCTACCACTGTCCTGGTAACCTACCACTGTCCTGGTAACCTACCACTGTCCTGGTAACCTACTGGTTTTCATTATTTCATTTCGTTAGTTTTGTAGTTTCTGTATGTATAGGTTTTCCGTCAATAAAATATATCATGCATCATCATCACGCTGCATTTTGATCCGATCCTTGTTCTACATCTTCGTCAGAGGAGGAGATAGAAGAGAGCCGTTACATCTACAGCCTGCTGTCCCCTTTATAGAGACCAGACTAACCAGGTACTACCACCTCTACTGTCTCTGTCTGTAGCTTGCTGTCCCCTTTATAGAGACCAGACTAACCAGGTACTACCACCTCTACTGTCTCTGTCTGTAGCCTGCTGTCCCCTTTATAGAGACCAGACTAACCAGGTACTACCACCTCTACTGTCTCTGTCTGTAGCCTGCTGTCCCCTTTATAGAGACTAACCAGGTACTACCACCTCTATTGACTCTGTCTGCAGCCTGCTGTCCCCTTTATAGAGACCAGACTAACCAGGTACTACCACCTCTACTGTCTCTGTCTGTAGCCTGCTGTCCCCTTTATAGAGACCAGACTAACCAGGTACTACCACCTCTACTGTCTCTGTCTGTAGCCTGCTGTCCCCTTTATAGAGACTAACCAGGTACTACCACCTCTATTGACTCTGTCTGCAGCCTGCTGTCCCCTTTATAGAGACCAGACTAACCAGGTACTACCACCTCTACTGTCTCTGTCTGTAGCCTGCTGTCCCCTTTATAGAGACTAACCAGGTACTACCACCTCTACTGTCTCTGTCTGTAGCCTGCTGTCCCCTTTATAGAGACCAGACTAACCAGGTAATACCACCTCTACTGTCTCTGTCTGTAGCCTGCTGTCCCCTTTATAGAGACTAACCAGGTACTACCACCTCTATTGTCTCTGTCTGTAGCCTGCTGTCCCCTTTATAGAGACTAACCAGGTACTACCACCTCTACTATCTCTGTCTGTAGCCTGCTGTCCCCTTTATAGAGACCAGACTAACCAGGTACTACCACCTCTACTGACTCTGTCTGTAGCCTGCTGTCCCCTTTATAGAGACCAGACTAACCAGGTATTACCACCTCTACTGTCTCTGTCTGTAGCCTGCTGTCCCCTTTATAGAGACTAACCAGGTACTACCACCTCTACTGACTCTGTCTGTAGCCTGCTGTCCCCTTTATAGAGACTAACCAGGTACTACCACCTCTACTGACTATGTCTGTAGCCTGCTGTCCCCTTTATAGAGACTAACCAGGTACTACCACCTCTACTGTCTCTGTCTGTAGCCTGCTGTCCCCTTTATAGAGACCAGACTAACCAGGTACTACCACCTCTACTGACTCTGTCTGTAGCCTGCTGTCCCCTTTATAGAGACCAGACTAACCAGGTACTACCACCTCTACTGTCTCTGTCTGTAGCCTGCTGTCCCCTTTATAGAGACCAGACTAACCAGGTACTACCACCTCTACTGTCTCTGTCTGTAGCCTGCTGTCCCCTTTATAGAGACCAGACTAACCAGGTACTACCACCTCTACTGTCTCTGTCTGTAGCCTGCTGTCCCCTTTATAGAGACCAGACTAAACCAGGTACTACCACCTCTACTGTCTCTGTCTGTAGCCTGCTGTCCCCTTTATAGAGACCAGACTAACCAGGTACTACCACCTCTACTGTCTCTGTCTGTAGCCTGCTGTCCCCTTTATAGAGACCAGACTAACCAGGTACTACCAGCTCTACTGTCTCTGTCTGTAGCCTGCTGTCCCCTTTATAGAGACTAACCAGGTACTACCACCTCTACTGACTCTGTCTGTAGCCTGCTGTCCCCTTTATAGAGACCAGACTAACCAGGTACTACCACCTCTACTGTCTCTGTCTGTAGCCTGCTGTCCCCTTTATAGAGACTAACCAGGTACTACCACCTCTATTGACTCTGTCTGCAGCCTGCTGTCCCCTTTATAGAGACCAGACTAACCAGGTACTACCACCTCTAATGTCTCTGTCTGTAGCCTGCTGTCCCCTTTATATTGAATAACCAGGTACTACCACCTCTACTGACTCTGTCTGTAGCCTGCTGTCCCCTTTATAGAGACTAACCAGGTACTACCACCTCTACTGTCTCTGTCTGTAGCCTGCTGTCCCCTTTATAGAGACCAGACTAACCAGGTACTAACACCTCTACTGACTCTGTCTGTAGCCTGCTGTCCCCTTTATAGAGACCAGACTAACCAGGTACTACCACCTCTACTGTCTCTGTCTGTAGCCTGCTGTCCCCTTTATAGAGACCAGACTAACCAGGTACTACCACCTCTACTGTCTCTGTCTGTAGCCTGCTGTCCCCTTTATAGAGACCAGACTAACCAGGTACTACCACCTCTACTGTCTCTGTCTGTAAGCCTGCTGTCCCCTTTATAGAGACCAGACTAACCAGGTACTACCAGCTCTACTGTCTCTGTCTGTAGCCTGCTGTCCCCTTTATAGAGACTAACCAGGTACTACCACCTCTACTGTCTCTGTCTGTAGCCTGCTGTCCCCTTTATAGAGACCAGACTAACCAGGTACTACCACCTCTACTGTCTCTGTCTGTAGCCTGCTGTCCCCTTTATAGAGACTAACCAGGTACTACCACCTCTACTGTCTCTGTCTGTAGCCTGCTGTCCCCTTTATAGAGACTAACCAGGTACTACCACTCTACTGACTCTGTCTGTAGACCTGCTGTCCCCTTTATAGAGACTAACCGGTTACTACCACCTCTACTGTCTCTGTCTGTAGCTGCTGTCCGCCTTTATAGAGACCAGACTAACCAGGTACTACCACCTCTACTGTCTCTGTCTGTAGCCTGCTGTCCCCTTTATATTGACTAACCAGGTACTACCACCTCTACTGACTCTGTCTGTAGCCTGCTGTCCCCTTTATAGAGACTAACCAGGTACTACCACCTCTACTGTCTCTGTCTGTAGCCTGCTGTCCCCTTTATAGAGACCAGACTAACCAGGTACTACCACCTCTACTGTCTCTGTCTGTAGCCTGCTGTCCCCTTTATAGAGACCAGACTAACCAGGTACTACCACCTCTACTGTCTCTGTCTGTAGCCTGTGTCCCCTTTATAGAGACTAACCAGGTACTACCACCTCTACTGTCTCTGTCTGTAGCCTGCTGTCCCCTTTATAGAGACCAGACTAACCAGGTCTACCACCTCTACTGTCTCTGTCTGTAGCCTGCTGTCCCTTTATAGAGACCAGACTAACAGGTTATACCACCTCTACTGTCCTCCTGTCCTGTAGCCTGCTGTCCCCTTTAATAGAGACCAGACTTAACGACAGTACTACCAGCTCTATACTGTCTCTGTCTGTAGCCTGCTGTCCCCTTTATAGAGAGCCAGACTAACAACTAACACTCTACTGTACTCTGCGTTCCCTTGTATAAAGCCTCTACTGTCTCTGTCTGTAGCCTGCCTGTCCCCTTTATGAGACCAGACTAACCAGGTACTACCACCTCTACTGTCTCCTTGTCTGTAGCCTGCTGTCCCCTTTATAGAGGACCAGAACTAACAGGTACTACCACCTCTACTGTCTCTGTCTGTAGCCTGCTGTCCCCTTTATAGAGACCAGACTAACCAGGTACTACCACCACTCTACTGTCTCTGTCTGTAGCCTGTCTGTCCCCTTTATAGAGACTAAACCAGGTACTACCACCCTCTATTGACTCGTCTGCAGCCTGCTGTCCCCTTATAGAGACCAGACTAACCAGTACTACCACCTCTACTGTCTCTGTCTGTAGCCTGCTGTCCCCTTTATAGAGACTAACCAGGTACTACCACCTCTATTGTCTCTGTCTGTAGCCTGCTGTCCCCTTTATAGAGACTAACCAGGTACTAACACCTCTACTGTCTCTGTCTGTAGCCTGCTGTCCCCTTTATAGAGACCAGACTAACCAGGTACTACCACCTCTACTGTCTCTGTCTGTAGCCTGCTGTCCCCTTTATAGAGACCAGACTACCAGGTACTACCACCTCCACTGACTCTGGTCTGTAGCCTGCTGTCTCCCCTTTATAGAGACCAGACTAACCAGGTATTACCACCTCTACTGTCTCTGTCTGTAGCCTGCTGTCCCCTTTATAGAGACTAACAAGGTACTACCACCTCTACTGACTCTGTCTGTAGCCTGCTGTCCCCTTTATAGAAGACTAACCAGGTACTACCAACCTCTACTGACTTCTGTCTGTAGCCTGCTGTCCCCTTATAGAGACTACCAGGTACTACCACCTCTACTGTCCTCTGTCTGTAGCCTGCTGTCCCCTTTATAGAGACCAGACTAACCAGGTACTACCACCTCTACTGCTCTGTCTGTAGCCTGCTGTCCCCTTTATAAGAGACCAGACTACCAGGTACTACCACCTCTACTGTCTCTGTCTGTAGCCTGCTGTCCCCTTTATAGAGACCAACTACCAGGTACTACCACCTCTACCTGACTCTGTCTGTATCCATGCTGTCCCCTTTAATAGAGACCTAACCAGGTACTACCCACCTCTACTGTCTCTGTCTGTATCCTGCTGTCCCCTTTATAGAGACCAGACTAACCAGGTACTACACCCTCTAACGGTCTCTGTCTGTAGCCTGCTGTCCCCTTTATAGAGACCAGACTAACCAGGTACTACCCCTCTACTGACTCTGTCTGTAGCCTGCTGTCCCCTTTATAGAGACTAACCAGGTACTAACCCACCTCTACATGTCTCTGTCTGTAGCCTGCTGTCCCCTTTATAGAGACCAGACTACCAGGTACTACCACCTCTACTGTCTCTGTCTGTAGCCTGCTGTCCCCTTTAATAGAGACTAACCAGGTACTACACCTCTACTGTCCTCTTGTCTGTAGCCTGCTGCCCCCTTTATAGGACAGACTAACCAGGTACTACCACCTCTACTGTCTCTGTCTGTAGCCTGCTGTCCCCTTTATAGAGACTAACCAGGTACTATACCGGACCTCTACTGACTCTGTCTGTAGCCTGCTGTCCCCTTTATAGAGACTGAACCAGGTACTACCCACCTCTACTGTCTCTGTCGTAGCCTGCTGTCCCCTTTATAGAGACCAGAACTAAACCAGGTACTACCACCTCTACTGTCTCTGTCTGTAGCCTGCTGTCCCCTTTATAGAGACCGACTAACCAGGTACTACCACCTCTACTGTCCTCTGTCTGTAGCCTGCTGTCCCCTTATAGAGACTAACCAGGTACTACCACCTCTACTGACTCTGTCTGTAGCCTGCTGTCCCTTTATAGAGACTAACCAGGTACTACCACCTCTAATGTCTCTGTTCTGTAGCCTGCTGTCCCTTTATAGAGACCAGACTAACCAGGTACTACCACCTCTACTGTCTCTGTCTGTAGCCTGCTGTCCCCTTTATAGAGACTACCAGGTACTACCACCTCTACTGGTCTCTGTCTGTAGCCTGCTGCCCCCTTTATAGAGACCAGACTAACCAGGTACTACCACCTCTACTGTCTCTGTCTGTAGCCTGCTGTCCCCTTTATAGAGACTAACCAGGTACTAACACCTCTACTGTCTCTGTCTGCTAGCCTGCTGTCCCCTTTATAGAGACCAGACTAAACCAGGTACTACCACCTCTACTGTCCTGTCTGTAGCCTGCTGTCCCCTTTATAGAGACCAGACTAAACCAGGTACTACCACCTCTACTGTCTCTGTCTGTAGCCTGCTGTCCCCCTTTAATAGAGACCAGACTAACCAGCTACGTACCACCTCTACTGTCTCTGTCTGTAGCCTGCTGTCCCCTTTATATAGAGACCAGCAACCAGGTACTCCACCTCTACTGTCTATGTCTGTAGCCTGGCTGTCCCCTTTATAGAGACTAACCAGGTACTACCACCTCTACTGTCTCTCTCTGTAGCCTGCTGTCCCCTTTATAGAGACCAGACTAACCAGGTACTACCACCTCTACTGTCTCTGTCTGTAGCCTGCTGTCCCCTTTATAGAGACCAGACTAACCAGGTACTACCACCTCTACTGTCTCTGTCTGTAGCCTGCTGTCCCCTTTATAGAGACCAGACTAACCAGGTACTACCACCTCTACTGACTCTGTCTGTAGCCTGCTGTCCCCTTTATAGAGACCAGACTAATACCAGGTGACTACCACCGGTCTACGGTCTCTGTCTGCAGCCTGCTGTCCACTTTATAGAGACTAAACCAGGTACTACCACCTCTACTGTCTCTGTCTGTAGCCTGCTGTCCGCATTTATAGACTAACCAGGTACTACCACCTCTACTGTCTCTGTTTGTAGCCTGCTGTCCCCTTTATAGAGACCAGACTAACCGGTACTACCACCTCTACTGTTCTCTGTCTGTAGCCTGGCTGGTCCCTTTATAGAGAACCAGACCTAAACCAGGTACTAACCACCCTCTACTGTCTCTGTCTGTAGCCTGCTGTCCCTTATAGAGAACCAGAACTAACCAGGTACTACTACCACCGTCTACTGTCTCTGTCTGTAAGCCTGCTGTCCCCTTTATAGAGACCAGACTAACCAGGTACTACCACCTCTAACTGGTCTCTGTCTGATAGCCTGCTGTCCCCTTTAATATAGACCAACGCAGGTACTTACCCACCTCTACTGTCTCTGTCTGTAGCCTGCTGTCCCCTTTAGAGACCAGACTAACCAGGTACTACCACCTCTACTGTCTCTGTCTGTAGCCTGCTGTCCCCTTTATAGAGACTAACCAGGTACTACCACCTCTACTGTCTCTGTCTGTAGCCTGCTGCCCCCTTTATAGAGACCGACTAACCAGGTACTACCACCTCTACTGTCTCTGTCTGTAGCCTGCTGTCCCCTTTATAAGAGACTAACCAGGTACTCACACCTCTACTGTCTCTGTCTGTAGCCTGCTGTCCCCTTTATAGAGACCAGACTAACCAGGTACTACACCTCTACTGTCTCTGTCTGTAGCCTGCTGTCCCCTTTATAGGACCAGACTAACCAGGTAACTACCACCTCTACTGTCTCTGTCTGTAGCCTGCTGTCCCCTTTATAGAGACCAGACTAACAGCTACTACCACCTCTACTGTCTCTGTCTGTAGGCCTGCTGTCCCCTTTATAGAGACCAGACTAACCAGGTACTACCACCTCTACTGTCTCTGTCTGTAGCCTGCTGTCCCCCTTTATAGAGACCAGGATACTAACCAGGTACTACCACCTCTACTGTCTCTGCTCTGTAGGCCTGCTGTCCCCTTTATAGAGACCAGACTAACCAGGTACTACCACCTCTACTGTCTCTGTCTGTAGCCTGCTGTCCCCTTTATAGAGCCAGACTACCAGGTACTACCACCTCTACTGTCTCTGTCTGTAGCCTGCTGTCCCCTTTATAGAGACTCAGACTAACCAGGTACTTACCACCTCTACTGTCTCTGTCTGTAGCCTGCTGTCCCCCTTATAGAGACCAGACTAACCAGGTACTACCAACCTCTACTGACTCTGTCTGTAGCCTGCTGTCCCCTTTATAGGAGACCAGACTAACCAGGTACTACCACCTCTACTGTCTCTGTCTGTAGCCTGCTGTCCCCTTTATAGAGACCAGACTAACCAGGTACTACCACCTCGACTGACTCTGTCTGTAGCCTGCTGTCCCCTTTATAGAGACGAACCAGGTACTACCACCTCTACTGTCTCTGTCTGTAGCCTGCTGTCCCCTTTATAGAGACCCAGACTAACCAGGTACTACCACCTCTACTGTCTCTGTCTGTAGCCTGCTGTCCCCTTTATAGAGACCAGACTAACCAGGTACTACCACCTCCTACTGACTCTCTGTCTGTAGCCTGCTGTCCCCTTTATAGAGACCGATAACCAGGTACTAACCACCTCTACTGTCTCTGTCTGTAGCCTGCTGTCCCCTTTATAGAGAACCAGACTAACCAGGTACTACCACCTCTACTGTCTCTGTCTGTAGCCTGCTGTCCCCTTTATAGAGACTAACCAGGTACTACCACCTCTACTGTCTCTGTCTGTAGCCTGCTGTCCCCTTTATAGAGACCAGACTAACCAGTACTACCACCTCTACTGTCTCTGTCTGTAGCCTGCTGTCCCCTTTATATACCGACTAACCAGGTACTACCACCTCTACTGTCTCTGTCTGTAGCCTGCTGTCCCCTTTATAGAGACCAGACTAACCAGGTACTACCACCTCTACTGTCTCTGTCTGTAGCCTGCTGTCCCCTTTATAGAGACCAACTAACCAGGTACTACCACCTCTACTGTCTCTGTCTGTAGCCTGCTGTCCCCCTTTATAGAGACCAGACTAACCAGGTACTACCACCTCTACTGTCTCTGTCTTGTAGCCTGCTGTCCCTTTATAGAGACCTAACCAGGTACTACCACCTCTACTGTCTCTGTCTGTAGCCTGCTGTCCCCTTTATAGAGACTAACCAGTACTACCACCTCTACTGTCTCTGTCTGTAGCCTGCTGTCCCCTTTTAGAGACCAGACTAACCAGGTACTACACCTCTACTGTCTCTGTCTGTAGCCTGCTGTCCCCTTTATAGAGACCAGACTAACCAGGTACTACACCTCTACTGTCTCTGTCTGTAGCCTGCTGTCCCCTTTATAGAGACCAGGACTAACCAGGTACTACCACCTCTACTGTCTCTGTCTGTAGCCTGCTGTCCCCTTTATAGAGACCAGACTAACCAGGTACTACCACCTCTACTGTCTCTGTCTGTAGCCTGCTGTCCCCCTTTATAGAGACCAGACTAACCAGTACTACCACCTCTACTGTCTCTGTCTGTAGCCTGCTGTCCCCTTTATAGAGACCAGACTAACCATGTACTACCACCTCTACTGTCTCTGTCTGTAGCCTGCTGTCCCCTTTATAGAGACTAACCAGGTACTACCACCTCTACTGTCTCTGTCTGTAGCCTGCTGTCCCCTTTATAGAGACCAGACTAACCAGGTACTACCACCTCTACTGTCTCTGTCTGTAGCCTGCTGTCCCCTTTATAGAGACTAACCAGGTACTACCACCTCTACTGTCTCTGTCTGTAGCCTGCTGTCCCCTTTATAGAGACTAACCAGGTACTACCACCTCTACTGACTCTGTCTGTAGCCTGCTGTCCCCTTTATAGAGACTAACCAGGTACTACCACCTCTACTGTCTCTGTCTGTAGCCTGCTGTCCCCTTTATAGAGACCAGACTAACCAGGTACTACCACCTCTACTGTCTCTGTCTGTAGCCTTGCTGTCCCCTTTATAGAGACCAGACTAACCAGGTACTACCACCTCTACTGTCTCTGTCTGTAGCCTGCTGTCCCCTTTATAGAGACCAGACTAACCAGGGTACTACACCTCTACTGACTCTGTCTGTAGCCTGCTGTCCCCTTTATAGAGACTAACCAGGTAACTACCACCTCTACTGTCTCATGTCTGTAGCCTGCTGTCCCCTTTATAGAGACCAGGACTAACCAGGTACTACCACCTCTACTGTCTCTGTCTGTAGCCTGCTGTCCCCTTTATAGAGACCAGACTAACCCGGTACTACCACCTCTATTGACTCTGTCTGTAGCCTGCTGTCCCCTTTATAGAGAACTAACCAGGGTACTACCACCTCTACTGTCTCTGTCTGTAGCCTGCTGTCCCCTTTATAGAGACCAGACTAACCAGGTACTACCACCTCTACTGTCTCTGTCTGTAGCCTGCTGTCCCCTTTATAGAGACTAACCAGGTACTACCACCTCTACTGTCTCTGTCTGTTGCCTGCTGTCCCCCTTTATAGAGACCAGACTAACCAGGTACTACCACCTCTACTGTCTCTGTCTGTAGCCTGCTGTCCCCTTTATATTGACTAACCAGGTACTACCACCTCTACTGACTCTGTCTGTAGCCTGCTGTCCCCTTTATAGAGACTAACAGGTACTAAACACTCTACTGACTCTGTCTGTAGCCTGCTGTCCCCTTTATAGAGACCAGACTAACCAGGTACTACCACCTCTACTGTCTCTGTCTGTAGCCTGCTGTCCCCTTTATAAGACCAGACTAACCAGGTACTACACCTCTACTGTCTCTGTCTGTAGCCTGCTGTCCCCTTTATAGAGACCAGACTAACCAGGTACTACCACCTCTACTGACTCTGTCTGTAGCCTGCTGTCCCCTTTATAGAGACTAACAGGTACTACCACCTCTACTGTCTCTGTCTGTAGCCTGCTGTCCCCTTTTATAGAGACCAGACTAACCAGGTACTACCACCTCTACTGTCTCTGTCTGTAGCCTGCTGTCCCCTTTATAGAGACTAACCAGGTACTACCACCTCTACTGTCTCTGTCTGTAGCCTGCTGTCCCCTTTATAGAGACTAACCAGGTACTACCACCTCTACTGTCTCTGTCTGTAGCCTGCTGTCCCCTTTATAGAGACTAACCAGGTACTACCACCTCTACTGTCTCTGTCTGTAGCCTGCTGTCCCCCTTTATAGAGACCAGACTAACCAGGTACTACCACCTCTACTGACTCTGTCTGTAGCCTGCTGTCCCCTTTATAGAGACCAGACTAACCAGGTACTACCACCTCTACTGTCTCTGTCTGTAGCCTGCTGTCCCCTTTATAGAGACCAGACTAACCAGGTACTACCACCTCTACTGATCTCTGTCTGTAGCCTGCTGTCCCCTTTATAGAGACTAAACCAGGTACTACCACCTCTACTGACTCTGTCTGTAGCCTGCTGTCCCCTTTATAGAGACTAACCAGGTACTACCACCTCTACTGTCTCTGTCTGTAGCCTGCTGTCCCCTTTATAGAGACCAGACTAACCAGGTACTACCACCTCTACTGACTCTGTCTGTAGCCTGCTGTCCCCTTTATAGAGACCAGACTAACCAGGTACTACCACCTCTACTGTCTCTGTCTGTAGCCTGCTGTCCCCTTTATAGAGACCAGACTAACCAGGTACTACACCTCTACTGTCTCTGTCTGTAGCCTGCTGTCCCCTTTATAGAGCCAGACTAACCAGGTACTACCAACCTCTACTGTACTCTGTTCTGTAGCCTGCTGTCCCCTTTATAGAGACCAGACTAACCAGGTACTACCACCTCTACTGTCTCTGTCTGTAGCCTGCTGTCCCCTTATAGAGACCAGACTAACCAGGTACTACCACCTCTACTGTCTCTGTCTGTAGCCTGCTGTCCCCTTTATAGAGACCAGACTAACCAGGTACTACCACCTCTACTGTCTCTGTCTGTAGCCTGCTGTCCCCTTTATAGAGACTAACCAGGTACTACCACCTCTACTGTCTCTGTCTGTAGCCTGCTGTCCCCTTTATAGAGACCAGACTAACCAGGGTACTACCACCTCTACTGTCTCTGTCTGTAGCCTGCTGTCCCCTTTATAGAGACTAACCAGGTACTACCACCTCCACTGTCTCTGTCTGTAGCCTGCTGTCCCCTTTATAGAGACTAACCAGGTACTACCACCTCTACTGTCTCTGTCTGTAGCCTGCTGTCCCCTTTATAGAGACTAACAAGGTACTACCACCTCTACTGTCTCTGTCTGTAGCCTGCTGTCCCCTTTATAGAGACCAGGACTAACCAGGTACTACCACCTCTACTGTCTCTGTCTGTAGCCTGCTGTCCCCTTTATAGAGACTAACCAAGGTACTACCACCTCTACTGACTCTGTCTGTAGCCTGCTGTCCCCTTTATAGAGACTAACCAGGTACTACCACCTCTACTGTCTCTGTCTGTAGCCTGCTGTCCCCTTTATAGAGACCAGACTAACCAGGTACTACCACCTCTACTGACTCTGTCTGTAGCCTGCTGTCCCCTTTATAGAGACCAGACTAACCAGGTACTACCACCTCTACTGTCTCTGTCTGTAGCCTGCTGTCCCTTTATAGAGACCAGACTAACCAGGTACTACCACCTCTACTGACTCTGTCTGTAGCCTGCTGTCCCCTTTATAGAGACTAACCAGGTACTACCACCTCTACTGACTCTGTCTGTAGCCTGCTGTCCCCTTTATAGAGACTAACCAGGTACTACCACCTCTACTGTCTCTGTCTGTAGCCTGCTGTCCCCTTTATAGAGACCAGACTAACCAGGTACTACCACCTCTACTGACTCTGTCTGTAGCCTGCTGTCCCCTTTATAGAGACCAGACTAACCAGGTACTACCACCTCTACTGTCTCTGTCTGTAGCCTGCTGTCCCCTTTATAGAGACCAGACTAACCAGGTACTACCACCTCTACTGACTCTGTCTGTAGCCTGCTGTCCCTTTTATAGAGACTAACCAGGTACTACCACCTCTACTGTCTCTGTCTGTAGCCTGCTGTCCCCTTTATAGAGACCAGACTAACCAGGTACTACCACCTCTACTGTCTCTGTCTGTAGCCTGCTGTCCCCTTTATAGAGACTAACCAGGTACTACCACCTCTACTGTCTCTGTCTGTAGCCTGCTGCCCCCTTTATAGAGACCAGACTAACCAGGTACTACCACCTCTACTGTCTCTGTCTGTAGCCTGCTGTCCCCTTTATATTGACTAACCAGGTACTACCACCTCTACTGACTCTGTCTGTAGCCTGCTGTCCCCTTTATAGAGACCAGACTAACCAGGTACTACCACCTCTACTGTCTCTGTCTGTAGCCTGCTGTCCCCTTTATAGAGACTAACCAGGTACTACCACCTCTACTGTCTCTGTCTGTAGCCTGCTGCCCCCTTTATAGAGACCAGACTAACCAGGTACTACCACCTCTACTGTCTCTGTCTGTAGCCTGCTGTCCCCTTTATATTGACTAACCAGGTACTACCACCTCTACTGACTCTGTCTGTAGCCTGCTGTCCCCTTTATAGAGACTAACCAGGTACTACCACCTCTACTGTCTCTGTCTGTAGCCGGCTGTCCCCTTTATAGAGACCAGACTAACCAGGTACTAACACCTCTACTGACCTCTGTCTGTAGCCTGCTGTCCCCTTTATAGAGACCAGACTAACCAGGTACTACCACCTCTACTGTCTCTGTCTGTAGCCTGCTGTCCCCTTTATAGAGACCAGACTAACCAGGTACTACCACCTCTACTGTCTCTGTCTGTAGCCTGCTGTCCCCTTTATAGAGACCAGACTAACCAGGTACTACCACCTCTACTGTCTCTGTCTGTAGCCTGCTGTCCCCCTTTATAGAGACCAGACTAACCAGGTACTACCACCTCTACTGTCTCTGTCTGTAGCCTGCTGTCCCCTTTATAGAGACCAGACTAACCAGGTACTACCAGCTCTACTGTCTCTGTCTGTAGCCTGCTGTCCCCTTTATAGAGACTACCAGGTACTACCACCTCTACTGTCTCTGTCTGTAGCCTGCTGTCCCCTTTATAGAGACCAGACTAACCAGGTACTACCACCTCTACTGTCTCTGTCTGTAGCCTGCTGTCCCCTTTATAGAGACTAACCAGGTACTACCACCTCTACTGTCTCTGTCTGTAGCCTGCTGTCCCCTTTATAGAAGACTAACCAGGTACTACCACCTCTACTGACTCTGTCTGTAGCCTGCTGTCCCCTTTATAGAGACTAACCAGGTACTACCACCTCTACTGTCTCTGTCTGTAGCCTGCTGTCCCCTTTATAGAGACCAGACTAACCAGGTACTACCACCTCTACTGACTCTGTCTGTAGCCTGCTGTCCCCTTTATAGAGACCAGACTAACCAGGTACTACCACCTCTACTGTCTCTGTCTGTAGCCTGCTGTCCCCTTTATAGAGACCAGACTAACCAGGTACTACCACCTCTACTGACTCTGTCTGTAGCCTGCTGTCCCCTTTATAGAGACTAACCAGGTACTACCACCTCTACTGTCTCTGTCTGTAGCCTGCTGTCCCCTTTATAGAGACCAGACTAACCAGGTACTACCACCTCTACTGTCTCTGTCTGTAGCCTGCTGTCCCCTTTATAGAGACCAGACTAACCCGGTACTACCACCTCTATTGACTCTGTCTGTAGCCTGCTGTCCCCTTTATAGAGACTAACCAGGTACTACCACCTCTACTGTCTCTGTCTGTAGCCTGCTGTCCCCTTTATAGAGACCAGACTAACCAGGTACTACCACCTCTACTGTCTCTGTCTGTAGCCTGCTGTCCCCTTTATAGAGACTAACCAGGTACTACCACCTCTACTGTCTCTGTCTGTTGCCTGCTGCCCCCTTTATAGAGACCAGACTAACCAGGTACTACCACCTCTACTGTCTCTGTCTGTAGCCTGCTGTCCCCTTTATATTGACTAACCAGGTACTACCACCTCTACTGACTCTGTCTGTAGCCTGCTGTCCCCTTTATAGAGACTAACCAGGTACTAACACCTCTACTGACTCTGTCTGTAGCCTGCTGTCCCCTTTATAGAGACCAGACTAACCAGGTACTACCACCTCTACTGTCTCTGTCTGTAGCCTGCTGTCCCCTTTATAGAGACCAGACTAACCAGGTACTACCACCTCTACTGTCTCTGTCTGTAGCCTGCTGTCCCCTTTATAGAGACCAGACTAACCAGGTACTACCACCTCTACTGACTCTGTCTGTAGCCTGCTGTCCCCTTTATAGAGACTAACCAGGTACTACCACCTCTACTGTCTCTGTCTGTAGCCTGCTGTCCCCTTTATAGAGACCAGACTAACCAGGTACTACCACCTCTACTGTCTCTGTCTGTAGCCTGCTGTCCCCTTTATAGAGACTAACCAGTACTACCACCTCTACTGTCTCTGTCTGTAGCCTGCTGTCCCCTTTATAGAGACTAACCAGGTACTACCACCTCTACTGACTCTGTCTGTAGCCTGCTGTCCCCTTTATAGAGACTAACCAGGTACTACCACCTCTACTGTCTCTGTCTGTAGCCTGCTGTCCCCTTTATAGAGACCAGACTAACCATGTACTACCACCTCTACTGACTCTGTCTGTAGCCTGCTGTCCCCTTTATAGAGACCAGACTAACCAGGTACTACCACCTCTACTGTCTCTGTCTGTAGCCTGCTGTCCCCTTTATAGAGACCAGACTAACCAGGTACTACCACCTCTACTGACTCTGTCTGTAGCCTGCTGTCCCCTTTATAGAGACTAACCAGGTACTACCACCTCTACTGACTCTGTCTGTAGCCTGCTGTCCCCTTTATAGAGACTAACCAGGTACTACCACCTCTACTGTCTCTGTCTGTAGCCTGCTGTCCCCTTTATAGAGACCAGACTAACCAGGTACTACCACCTCTACTGACTCTGTCTGTAGCCTGCTGTCCCCTTTATAGAGACCAGACTAACCAGGTACTACCACCTCTACTGTCTCTGTCTGTAGCCTGCTGTCCCCTTTATAGAGACCAGACTAACCAGGTACTACCACCTCTACTGTCTCTGTCTGTAGCCTGCTGTCCCCTTTATAGAGACCAGACTAACCAGGTACTACCACCTCTACTGTCTCTGTCTGTAGCCTGCTGTCCCCTTTATAGAGACCAGACTAACCAGGTACTACCACCTCTACTGTCTCTGTCTGTAGCCTGCTGTCCCCTTTATAGAGACCAGACTAACCAGGTACTACCACCTCTACTGTCTCTGTCTGTAGCCTGCTGTCCCCTTTATAGAGACCAGACTAACCAGGTACTACCAGCTCTACTGTCTCTGTCTGTAGCCTGCTGTCCCCTTTATAGAGACTAACCAGGTACTACCACCTCTACTGTCTCTGTCTGTAGCCTGCTGTCCCCTTTATAGAGACCAGACTAACCAGGTACTACCACCTCTACTGTCTCTGTCTGTAGCCTGCTGTCCCCTTTATAGAGACTAACCAGGTACTACCACCTCCACTGTCTCTGTCTGTAGCCTGCTGTCCCCTTTATAGAGACTAACCAGGTACTACCACCTCTACTGTCTCTGTCTGTAGCCTGCTGTCCCCTTATAGAGACTAACAAGGTACTACCACCTCTACTGTCTCTGTCTGTAGCCTGCTGTCCCCTTTATAGAGACCAGACTAACCAGGTACTACCACCTCTACTGTCTCTGTCTGTAGCCTGCTGTCCCCTTTATAGAGACTAACCAGGTACTACCACCTCTACTGACTCTGTCTGTAGCCTGCTGTCCCCTTTATAGAGACTAACCAGGTACTACCACCTCTACTGTCTCTGTCTGTAGCCTGCTGTCCCCTTATAGAGACCAGACTAACCAGTACTACCACCTCTACTGACTCTGTCTGTAGCCTGCTGTCCCCTTTATAGAGACCAGACTAACCAGGTACTACCACCTCTACTGTCTCTGTCTGTAGCCTGCTGTCCCCTTTATAGAGACCAGACTAACCAGGTACTACCACCTCTACTGACTCTGCTGTAGCCTGCTGTCCCTTTATAGAGACTAACCAGGTACTACCACCTCTACTGACTCTGTCTGTAGCCTGCTGTCCCCTTTATAGAGACTAACCAGGTACTACCACCTCTACTGTCTCTGTCTGTAGCCTGCTGTCCCCTTATAGAGACCAGACTAACCAGGTACTACCACCTCTACTGACTCTGTCTGTAGCCTGCTGTCCCCTTTATAGAGACCAGACTAACCAGGTACTACCACCTCTACTGTCTCTGTCTGTAGCCTGCTGTCCCCTTTATAGAGACCAGACTAACCAGGTACTACCACCTCTACTGACTCTGTCTGTAGCCTGCTGTCCCTTTTATAGAGACTAACCAGGTACTACCACCTCTACTGTCTCTGTCTGTAGCCTGCTGTCCCCTTTATAGAGACCAGACTAACCAGGTACTACCACCTCTACTGTCTCTGTCTGTAGCCTGCTGTCCCCTTTATAGAGACCAGACTAACCAGGTACTACCACCTCTACTGACTCTGTCTGTAGCCTGCTGTCCCCTTTATAGAGACTAACCAGGTACTACCACCTCTACTGTCTCTGTCTGTAGCCTGCTGTCCCCTTTATAGAGACCAGACTAACCAGGTACTACCACCTCTACTGTCTCTGTCTGTAGCCTGCTGTCCCCTTTATAGAGACTAACCAGGTACTACCACCTCTACTGTCTCTGTCTGTAGCCTGCTGCCACCTTTATAGAGACCAGACTAACCAGGTACTACCACCTCTACTGTCTCTGTCTGTAGCCTGCTGTCCCCTTATATTGACTAACCAGGTACTACCACCTCTACTGACTCTGTCTGTAGCCTGCTGTCCCCTTTATAGAGACTAACCAGGTACTAACACCTCTACTGACTCTGTCTGTAGCCTGCTGTCCCCTTTATAGAGACCAGACTAACCAGGTACTACCACCTCTACTGTCTCTGTCTGTAGCCTGCTGTCCCCTTTATAGAGACCAGACTAACCAGGTACTACCACCTCTACTGTCTCTGTCTGTAGCCTGCTGTCCCCTTTATAGAGACCAGACTAACCAGGTACTACCACCTCTACTGACTCTGTCTGTAGCCTGCTGTCCCCTTTATAGAGACTAACCAGGTACTACCACCTCTACTGTCTCTGTCTGTAGCCTGCTGTCCCCTTTATAGAGACCAGACTAACCAGGTACTACCACCTCTACTGTCTCTGTCTGTAGCCTGCTGTCCCCTTTATAGAGACTAACCAGGTACTACCACCTCTACTGTCTCTGTCTGTAGCCTGCTGTCCCCTTTATAGAGACTAACCAGTACTACCACCTCTACTGACTCTGTCTGTAGCCTGCTGTCCCCTTTATAGAGACTAACCAGGTACTACCACCTCTACTGTCTCTGTCTGTAGCCTGCTGTCCCCTTTATAGAGACCAGACTAACCAGGTACTACCACCTCTACTGACTCTGTCTGTAGCCTGCTGTCCCCTTTATAGAGACCAGACTAACCAGGTACTACCACCTCTACTGTCTCTGTCTGTAGCCTGCTGTCCCCTTTATAGAGACTAACCAGGTACTACCACCTCTACTGTCTCTGTCTGTAGCCTGCTGCCACCTTTATAGAGACCAGACTAACCAGGTACTACACCTCTACTGTCTCTGTCTGTAGCCTGCTGTCCCCTTTATATTGACTAACCAGGTACTACCACCTCTACTGACTCTGTCTGTAGCCTGCTGTCCCCTTTATAGAGACTAACCAGGTACTAACACCTCTACTGACTCTGTCTGTAGCCTGCTGTCCCCTTTATAGAGACCAGACTAACCAGGTACTACCACCTCTACTGTCTCTGTCTGTAGCCTGCTGTCCCCTTTATAGAGACCAGACTAACCAGGTACTACCACCTCTACTGTCTCTGTCTGTAGCCTGCTGTCCCTTTATAGAGACCAGACTAACCAGGTACTACCACCTCTACTGACTCTGTCTGTAGCCTGCTGTCCCCTTTATAGAGACTAACCAGGTACTACCACCTCTACTGTCTCTGTCTGTAGCCTGCTGTCCCCTTTATAGAGACCAGACTAACCAGGTACTACCACCTCTACTGTCTCTGTCTGTAGCCTGCTGTCCCCTTTATAGAGACTAACCAGGTACTACCACCTCTACTGTCTCTGTCTGTAGCCTGCTGTCCCCTTTATAGAGACTAACCAGGTACTACCACCTCTACTGACTCTGTCTGTAGCCTGCTGTCCCCTTTATAGAGACTAACCAGGTACTACCACCTCTACTGTCTCTGTCTGTAGCCTGCTGTCCCCTTTATAGAGACCAGACTAACCAGGTACTACCACCTCTACTGACTCTGTCTGTAGCCTGCTGTCCCTTTATAGAGACCAGACTAACCAGGTACTACCACCTCTACTGTCTCTGTCTGTAGCCTGCTGTCCCCTTTATAGAGACTACCAGGTACTACCACCTCTACTGTCCTCTGTCTGTAGCCTGCTGTCCCCTTTATAGAGACCAGACTAACCAGGTACTACCACCTCTACTGTCTCTGTCTGTAGCCTGCTGTCCCCTTTATAGAGACTAACCAGGTACTACCACCTCTACTGTCTCTGTCTGTAGCCTGCTGTCCCCTTTATAGAGACTAACCAGGTACTACCACCTCTACTGACTCTGTCTGTAGCCTGCTGTCCCCTTTATAGAGACTAACCAGGTACTACCACCTCTACTGTCTCTGTCTGTAGCCTGCTGTCCCCTTTATAGACCAGACTAACCAGGTACTACCACCTCTACTGACTCTGTCTGTAGCCTGCTGTCCCCTTTATAGAGACCAGACTAACCAGGTACTACCACCTCTACTGTCTCTGTCTGTAGCCTGCTGTCCCCTTTATAGAGACCAGACTAACCAGGTACTACCACCTCTACTGACTCTGTCTGTAGCCTGCTGTCCCCTTTATAGAGACTAACCAGGTACTACCACCTCTACTGACTCTGTCTGTAGCCTGCTGTCCCCTTTATAGAGACTAACCAGGTACTACCACCTCTACTGACTCTGTCTGTAGCCTGCTGTCCCCTTTATAGAGACTACCAGGTACTACCACCTCTACTGACTCTGTCTGTAGCCTGCTGTCCCCTTTATAGAGACCAGACTAACCAGGTACTACCACCTCTACTGTCTCTGTCTGTAGCCTGCTGTCCCCTTTATAGAGACCAGACTAACCAGGTACTACCACCTCTACTGACTCTGTCTGTAGCCTGCTGTCCCCTTTATAGAGACCAGACTAACCAGGTACTACCACCTCTACTGTCTCTGTCTGTAGCCTGCTGTCCCCTTTATAGAGACCAGACTAACCAGGTACTACCACCTCTACTGACTCTGTCTGTAGCCTGCTGTCCCCTTTATAGAGACTAACCAGGTACTACCACCTCTACTGTCTCTGTCTGTAGCCTGCTGTCCCCTTTATAGAGACCAGACCTAACCAGGTACTACCACCTCTACTGTCTCTGTCTGTAGCCTGCTGTCCCCTTTATAGAGACCAGACTAACCAGGTACTACCACCTCTACTGTCTCTGTCTGTAGCCTGCTGTCCCCTTTATAGAGACCAGACTAACCAGGTACTACCACCTCTACTGTCTCTGTCTGTAGCCTGCTGTCCCCTTTATAGAGACTAACCAGGTACTACCACCTCTACTGTCTCTGTCTGTAGCCTGCTGCCACCTTTATAGAGACCAGACTAACCAGGTACTACCACCTCTACTGTCTCTGTCTGTAGCCTGCTGTCCCTTTATATTGACTAACCAGGTACTACCACCTCTACTGTACTCTGTCTGTAGCCTGCTGTCCCCTTTATAGAGACTAACCAGGTACTAACACCTCTACTGACTCTGTCTGTAGCCTGCTGTCCCCTTTATAGGAGACCAGACTAACCAGGTACTACCACCTCTACTGTCTCTGTCTGTAGCCTGCTGTCCCCTTTATAGAGACCAGACTAACCAGGTACTACCACCTCTACTGTCTCTGTCTGTAGCCTGCTGTCCCCTTTATAGAGACCAGACTAACCAGGTACTACCACCTCTACTGTACTCTGTCTGTAGCCTGCTGTCCCCTTTATAGAGACTAACCAGGTACTACCACCTCTACTGTCTCTGTCTGTAGCCTGCTGTCCCCTTTATAGAGACCAGACTAACCAGGTACTACCACCTCTACTGTCTCTGTCTGTAGCCTGCTGTCCCCTTTATAGAGACTAACCAGGTACTACCACCTCTACTGTCTCTGTCTGTAGCCTGCTGTCCCCTTTATAGAGACTAACCAGGTACTACCACCTCTACTGACTCTGTCTGTAGCCTGCTGTCCCCTTTATAGAGACTAACCAGGTACTACCACCTCTACTGTCTCTGTCTGTAGCCTGCTGTCCCCTTTATAGAGACCAGACTAACCAGGTACTACCACCTCTACTGACTCTGTCTGTAGCCTGCTGTCCCCTTTATAGAGACCAGACTAACCAGGTACTACCACCTCTACTGTCTCTGTCTGTAGCCTGCTGTCCCCTTTATAGAGACTAACCAGGTACTACCACCTCTACTGTCTCTGTCTGTAGCCTGCTGCCACCTTTATAGAGACCAGACTAACCAGGTACTACCACCTCTACTGTCTCTGTCTGTAGCCTGCTGTCCCCTTTATATTGACTAACCAGGTACTACCACCTCTACTGACTCTGTCTGTAGCCTGCTGTCCCCTTTATAGAGACTAACCAGGTACTAACACCTCTACTGACTCTGTCTGTAGCCTGCTGTCCCCTTTATAGAGACCAGACTAACCAGGTACTACCACCTCTACTGTCTCTGTCTGTAGCCTGCTGTCCCCTTTATAGAGACCAGACTAACCAGGGTACTACCACCTCTACTGTCTCTGTCTGTAGCCTGCTGTCCCCTTTATAGAGACCAGACTAACCAGGTACTACCACCTCTACTGACTCTGTCTGTAGCCTGCTGTCCCCTTTATAGAGACTAACCAGGTACTACCACCTCTACTGTCTCTGTCTGTAGCCTGCTGTCCCCCTTTATAGAGACCAGACTAACCAGGTACTACCACCTCTACTGTCTCTGTCTGTAGCCTGCTGTCCCCTTTATAGAGACTAACCAGGTACTACCACCTCTACTGTCTCTGTCTGTAGCCTGCTGTCCCCTTTATAGAGACTAACCAGGTACTACCACCTCTACTGACTCTGTCTGTAGCCTGCTGTCCCCTTTATAGACAGACTAACCAGGTACTACCACCTCTACTGTCTCTGTCTGTAGCCTGCTGTCCCCTTTATAGAGACCAGACTAACCAGGTACTACCACCTCTACTGACTCTGTCTGTAGCCTGCTGTCCCCTTTATAGAGACCAGACTAACCAGGTACTACCACCTCTACTGTCTCTGTCTGTAGCCTGCTGTCCCCTTTATAGAGACTAACCAGGTACTACCACCTCTACTGTCTCTGTCTGTAGCCTGCTGTCCCCTTTATAGAGACCAGACTAACCAGGTACTACCACCTCTACTGTCTCTGTCTGTAGCCTGCTGTCCCCTTTATAGAGACTAACCAGGTACTACCACCTCTACTGTCTCTGTCTGTAGCCTGCTGTCCCCTTTATAGAGAGACTAACCAGGTACTACCACCTCTACTGACTCTGTCTGTAGCCTGCTGTCCCCTTTATAGAGACTAACCAGGTACTACCACCTCTACTGTCTCTGTCTGTAGCCTGCTGTCCCCTTTATAGAGACAGACTAACCAGGTACTACCACCTCTACTGACTCTGTCTGTAGCCTGCTGTCCCCTTTATAGAGACCAGACTAACCAGGTACTACCACCTCTACTGTCTCTGTCTGTAGCCTGCTGTCCCCTTTATAGAGACCAGACTAACCAGGTACTACCACCTCTACTGACTCTGTCTGTAGCCTGCTGTCCCCTTTATAGAGACTAACCAGGTACTACCACCTCTACTGTCTCTGTCTGTAGCCTGCTGTCCCCTTATATAGAGACTAACCAGGTACTAACCACCTCTAACTGACATCTGTCTGTAGCCTGCTGTCCCCTTTATAGAGACTACCAGGTACTAACCACCTCTACTGACTCTGTCTGTAGCCCTGCTGTCCCCTTTATAGAGACCAGACTAACCAGGTACTACCACCTCTACTGTCTCTGTCTGTAGCCTGCTGTCCCTTTATAGAGACCAGACTAACCAGGTACTACCACCTCTACTGATCTCTGTCTGTAGCCTGCTGTCCCCTTTATAGAGACCAGACTAACCAGGTACTACCACCTCTACTGTCTCTGTCTGTAGCCTGCTGTCCCCTTTATAGAGACCAGACTAACCAGGTACTACCACCTCTACTGACTCTGTCTGTAGCCTGCTGTCCCCTTTATAGAGACTAACCAGGTACTAACCACCTCTACTGTCTCTGTCTGTAGCCTGCTGTCCCCTTTATAGAGACCAGACTAACCAGGTACTACCACCTCTACTGACTCTGTCTGTAGCCTGCTGTCCCCTTTATAGAGACTAACCAGGTACTACCACCTCTACTGTCTCTGTCTGTAGCCTGCTGTCCCCTTTATAGAGACCAGACTAACCAGGTACTACCACCTCTACTGTCTCTGTCTGTAGCCTGCTGTCCCCTTTATAGAGACCAGACTAACCAGGTACTACCACCTCTACTGTCTCTGTCTGTAGCCTGCTGTCCCTTTAGAGACCAGACTAACCAGGTACTACCCACCTCTACTGTCTCTGTCTGTAGCGCTGTCCCCTTTATAGAGACTCAACTACCAGGTACTACCACCTCTACTGACTCTGTCTGTAGCCTGCTGTCCCCTTTATAGAGACCAGACGAACCAGGTATACCGAACCTCTACTGTCTCTGTTCTGTAGCCCCTGCTGTCCCCTTTATAGAGACCAGACTAACCAGGTACTACCAACCTCACTGAACTCTGTCTGTAGCCTGTGTCCCCTTTATAGAGAGACTAACCAGGTAGCTACCACCTCTACTGTACTCTGTCTGTAGCCTGCTGTCCCCCTTTATAGAGACTAACGCAGGTCTAACACCTCTACTGCTCTGTCTGTAGCCTGCTGTCCCCTTTATAGAGACCAGACTAACCAGGTACTACCACCTCGTACTGTCTCTGTCTGTAGCCTGCTTCCCCTTTATAGAGACGCAGACTAACCATGTACTAACCACCTCTACTGTCTCGGTCTGTAGCCTGCTGTCCCCTTTATAAGACGAGACCTAACCAGGTACTACCACCTCTACTGACTCTGTCTGTAGCCTGCTGTCCCCTTTATAGAGACTAACCAGTACTACCACCTCTACTGTCTCTGTCTGTAGCCTGCTGTCCCCTTTTAGAGACCAGACTAACCAGGTACGACCACCTCGACTGTCTCTGTCTGTACCTGCTGTCCCCTTTATAGAGACTAACCAGGTACTACCACCTCTACTGTCTCTGTCCTGTAGCCTGCGTCCCCTTATAGAGACTAACCAGGTACTACCACCTCTACTGACTCTGGTCTGTAGCCTGCTGTCCCCTTTATAGAGACCCAGACTAACCAGGGTACTACCACCTCTACTTGACTCTGTCTGTAGCCTGCTGTCCCCTTTATAGAGACCACTACCAGGTACTAACCACCTCTACTGCTCTGTCTGTAGCCTGCTGTCCCCTTTATAGAGACCAGATAACCAGGTACTACCACCTCTACTGTCTCTGTCTGGTAGCCTGCTGTCCAACCTTTATAGAGACCAGACTAACCAGGTACTACCCACCCTCTTCTGTCTCTGTCTGGTAGCCTGCCTGTCCCACCTTTATAGAGACCAGACTAAACCAGTACTACCACCTCTATTCCTGACGGTCTGGTCTGTAGCCTGCTGTCCCCTTTTATAGAGACTACCCAGGTACTACCACCTCTACTGATCTCTGTCTGGAGCCTGCTGTCCCCTTTATAGAGACCAGACTAACCAGGGTACTATACCACTCTACTGTCTCTGTCTGTAGCCTGCTGTCCCCTTTATAGACCAGACTAACCAGGTACTACCACCTCTACTGTCCTCTGTCTGTAGCCTGCTGTCCCCTTTATAGAGACCAGACTAACCAGGTAACTACCACCTCTACTGACTCTGTCTGTAGCCTGCTGTCCCCTTATATAGAGACCAGACTAACCAGGTACTACCACCTCTACTGTCTCTGTCTGTAGCCTGCTGTCCCCTTTATAGAGACCAGACTAACCAGGTACTACCACCTCTACTGTCTCTGTCTGTAGCCTGCTGTCCCCTTTATAGAGACTAACCAGGTACTACCACCTCTACTGTCTCTGTCTGTAGCCTGCTGTCCCCCTTTAGAGACCAGACTAACCAGGTACTACCACCTCTACTGTCTCTGTCTGTAGCCTGCTGTCCCCTTATAGAGGACCAGACTAACCAGGTACTACCACCTCTACTGTCTCTGTCTGTAGCCTGCTGTCCCCTTTATAGAGGACCAGACTAACCAGGTACTACCAGCCTCTACTGTCTCTGTCTGTAGCCTGCTGTCCCCTTTATAGATACCAGACTAACCAGGTACTACCACCTCTACTGTCTCTGTCTGGAGCCTGCTGTCCCCTTTATAGAGACCAACTAACCAGGTCACTACCACCTCTACTGTACTCTGTCTGTAGCCTGCTGTTCCCCTTTCTAGAGACTAACCAGTTAACTACCACCTCTGACTGTACTCTGTCTGTAGCCTGCTGTCCCCGTTTATAGAGGATCCTACAAGCGTTACTACCACCTCTACTGTACTCTGTCGTGTAGCCTGCTGTCCCCTTTATAGGCAGGACTAACCATCGGTACTACCCACCTCTCTGTCTCTGTCTGTAGCCTGACTGTCCCCTTTATAGAGACCAGACTAAACCAGGTACTACCACCCTCTACTGACTCTGTCTGTAGCTGCTGTCCCCTTTTATAGAGACCAGGACCTAACCAGGTACTACCACCTCTACTGTCTCTGTCTGTAGCCTGCCTGTCCCCTTTATTAGAGACAGACTAACACAGGTACTACCACCTCTACTGACTCTGTCTGTAGCCTGCTGTCCCTTTATAGAGACTAACCAGTACTACCACCCTTTACTGTCTCTGTCTGTAGCCTGCTGTCCCCCTTTATAGAGACCAGACTAACCAGGTACTACCACCTCTACTGTCTCTGTCTGTAGCCTGCTGTCCCCTTTATAGAGACCAGACTAACCAGGGTACTACCACCTCTACTGTCCTCTGTCTGTAGCCTGCTGTCCCCTTTATAGAGACCAGACTAACCAGGTACTACCACCTCTACTGTACTCTGTCTGTAGCCTGCTGTCCCCTTATAGAGACAGACTAACCAGGTACTACCCACCTCTACTGACTCTGTCTGTAGCCTGCTGTCCCCTTTATAGAGACAACCAGGTACTACCACCTCTACTGGACTCTGTCTGTAGCCTTGCTGTCCCCTTTATAGAAGACTAACCAGGTACTACACCTCTACTGTACTCTGTCTGTAGCCTGCTGTCCCCTTTATATTGACCTAACCAGGTACTACCACCTCTTACTGCTCTGTCTGTAGCCTGCTGTCCCTTTATAGAGACCAGACTAACCAGGTACTAACCCCTCTACTGTCTCTGTCTGTAGCCTGCTGTCCCCTTTATAGAGACCAGACTAACCAGGTACTACCACCTCTACTGTCTCTGTCTGTAGCCTGCTGTCCCCTTTATAGAGACAGACTAACCAGGTACTACCACCTCTACTGTCTCTGTCTGTAGCCTGCTGTCCCCTTTATAGAGACCAGACTAACCAGGTACTACCACCTCTACTGTCTCTGTCGTAGCCTGCTGTCCCCTTTATAGAGACCAGACTAACCAGGTACTACCACCTCTACTGACTCTGTCTGTAGCCTGCTGTCCCCCTTTATAGAGACCTAACCAGGTACTACCACCTCTACTGTCTCTGTCTGTAGCCTGCTGTCCCCTTTATAGAGACTAACCAGGTACTACCACCTCTACTGTCTCTGTCTGTAGCCTGCTGTCCCCTTTATAGAGACAGACTAACCAGGTACTACCACCTCTACTGACTCTGTCTGTAGCCTGCTGTCCCCTTTATAGAGACCAGACTAACCAGGTACTACCACCTCTACTGTCTCTGTCTGTAGCCTGCTGTCCCCTTTATAGAGACCAGACTAACAGGTACTACCACCTCTACTGACTCTGTCTGTAGCCTGCTGTCCCCTTTATAGAGACTAACCGGGTACTACCACCTCTACTGACTCTGTCTGTAGCCTGCTGTCCCCTTTATAGAGACCAGACTAACCAGGTACTACCACCTCTACTGTACTCTGTCTGTAGCCTGCTGTCCCCTTTATAGAGACCAGACTAACCAGGTACTACCACCTCTACTGTCTCTGTCTGTAGCCTGCTGTCCCCTTTATAGAGACCAGACTAACCAGGTACTACCACCTCTACTGACTCTGTCTGTAGCCTGCTGTCCCCTTTATAGAGACTAACCAGGTACTACCACCTCTACTGTCTCTGTCTGTAGCCTGCTGTCCCTTTATAGAGACCAGACTAACCAGTACTACCACCTCTACTGTCTCTGTCTGTAGCCTGCTGTCCCCTTTATAGGAGACTAACCAGGGTACTACCACCTCTACTGTCTCTGTCTGTAGGCCTGCTGTCCCCTTTTATAGAGACCAGACTAACCAGGTACTCCACCTCTACTGTCTCTGTCTGTAGCCTGCTGTCCCCTTTATAAGACTAACAGGTACTACCAGCCTCTACTGTCTCTGTCTGTAGCCTGCTGTCCCCTTTATAGAGACCAGACTAACCAGGGTACTACCACCTCTACTGCTCTGTCTGTAGCCTGCTGTCCCCTTTATAGAGACAGACTAACCAGGGTACTACCACCTCTACTGTCTCTGTCTGTAGCCTGCTGTCCCCTTTATAGAGACTAACCAGTAACTACCACTCTACTGTCTCTGTCTGTAGCCTGCTGTCCCCGTTTATAGAGACTAACCAGGTACTACACACCTCTACTGGTCTCTGTCTGTAGCCTGCTGTCCCCTTTATAGAGACCAGACTAACCAGGTACTACACCTCTACTGTCTCTGTCTGTAGCCTGCTGTCCCCTTTATAGAGACCAGACTAACCAGGTACTACCACCTCTACTGTCTCTGTCTGTAGCCTGCTGTCCCCTTTATAGAGACCAGCTAACCAGGTACTACCACCTCTACTGTCTCTGTCTGTAGCCTGCTGTCCCCTTATAGAGACCAGACATAACCAGGTAACTACCAGCCTCTACTGTACTCTGTCCGTAGCCTGCCTGTCCCCTTTATAGAGACTAACCAGGTACTACCACCTCTACTGTCTCTGTCTGTAGCCTGCTGTCCCCTTTATAGAGACCAGACTAACCAGGTACTACCACCTCTAACTGTCTCTGTCTGTAGCTGCTGTCCCCTTTATAGAGACTAACCAGGTACTACCACCTCTCTGTCTCTGTCTGTAGCCTGCTGTCCCCTTATAGAGACCAGACTAACCAGGTACTACCACCTCTACTGTCTCTGTCTGTAGCCTGCTGTCCCCTTTATAGAGACCAGACTAACCAGGTACTACCACCTCTACTGTCTCTGTCTGTAGCCTGCTGTCCCCTTTATAGAGACCAGTACCCTTAACCAGGTACTACCAACTCTACTGACTCTGTCTGTAGCCTGCTGTCCCCTTTATAGAGACTAACCAGGTACTACCACCTCTACTGTCTCTGTCTGTAGCCTGCTGTCCCCTTTATAGAGACCAGACTAACCAGGTACTACCACCTCTACTGTCTCTGTCTGTAGCCTGCTGTCCCCTTTATAGAGACCAGACTAACCAGGGTACTACCACCTCTACTGTCTCTGTCTGTAGCCTGCTGTCCCCTTATAGAGACCAGACTAACCAGGTACTACCACCTCTACTGTCTCGGTCTGTAGCCTGCTGTCCCCTTTATAGAGGACTAACCAGGTACTACCACCTCTACTGTCTCTGTCTGTAGCCTGCTGTCCCCTTTATAGAGACTAACCAGGTACTACCACTCTACTGTCTCTGTCTGTAGCCTGCTGTCCCCTTTATAGAGACCAGACTAACCAGGTACTACCACCTCTACTGACTCTGTCTGCAGCCTGCTGTCCCCTTTATAGAGACCAGACTAACCAGGTACTACCACCTCTACTGTCTCTGTCTGTAGCCTGCTGTCCCCTTTATAGAGACCAGACTAACCAGGCACTACCACCTCTACTGTCTATGTCTGTAGCCTGCTGTCCCCTTTATAGAGACTAACCAGGTACTACCACCTCTACTGTCTCTCTCTGTAGCCTGCTGTCCCCTTTATAGAGACCAGACTAACCAGGTACTACCACCTCTACTGTCTCTGTCTGTAGCCTGCTGTCCCCTTTATAGAGACCAGACTAACCAGGTACTACCACCTCTACTGACTCTGTCTGTAGCCTGCTGTCCCCTTTATAGAGACCAGACTAACCAGGTACTACCACCTCTACTGTCTCTGTCTGTAGCCTGCTGTCCCCTTTATAGAGACCAGACTAACCAGGTACTACCACCTCACTGACTCTGTCTGTAGCCTGCTGTCCCCTTTATAGAGACCAGACTAACCAGGTACTACCACCTCTACTGTCTCTGTCTGTAGCCTGCTGTCCCCTTTATAGAGACCAGACTAACCAGGTACTACCACCTCTATTGACTCTGTCTGTAGCCTGCTGTCCCCTTTATAGAGACCAGACTAACCAGGTACTACCACCTCTACTGACTCTGTCTGTAGCTGCTGTCCCCTTTATAGAGACTAACCAGGTACTACCACCTCTACTGTCTCTGTCTGTAGCCTGCTGTCCCCTTTATAGAGACCAGACTAACCAGGTACTACCACCTCTACTGTCTCTGTCTGTAGCCTGCTGTCCCCTTTATAGAGACCAGACTAACCAGGTACTACCACCTCTACTGACTCTGTCTGTAGCCTGCTGTCCCCTTTATAGAGACCAGACTAACCAGGTACTACCACCTCTACTGTCTCTGTCTGTAGCCTGCTGTCCCCTTATAGAGACCAGACTAACCAGGTACTACCACCTCTACTGACTCTGTCTGTAGCCCTTTATAGAGACTAACCAGGTACTACCACCTCTACTGTCTCTGTCTGTAGCCTGCTGTCCCCTTTTATAGAGACCAGACTAACCAGGTACTACCACCTCTACTGTCTCTGTCTGTAGCCTGCTGTCCCCTTTATAGAGACCAGGACTAACCAGGTACTACCACCTCTACTGACTCTGTCTGTAGCCTGCTGTCCCCTTTATAGAGACCAGGACTAACCAGGTACTACCACCTCTACTGTCTCTGTCTGTAGCCTGCTGTCCCCTTTATAGAGACCAGACTAACCAGGTACTACCAACTCTACTGACTCTGTCTGTAGCCTGCTGTCCCCTTTATAGAGACTAACCAGGTACTACCACCTCTACTGTCTCTGTCTGTAGCCTGCTGTCCCCTTTATAGAGACCAGACTAACCAGGTACTACCACCTCTACTGTCTCTGTCTGTAGCCTGCTGTCCCCTTTATAGAGACCAGACTAACCAGGTACTACACCTCTACTGTCTCTGTCTGTAGCCTGCTGTCCCCTTTATAGAGACCAAGACTAACCAGGTACTACCAGCCTCTACTGTCTCTGTCTGTAGCCTGCTGTCCCCTTTATAGAGACTAACCAGGTACTACCACCTCTACTGTCTCTGTCTGTAGCCTGCTGTCCCCTTTATAGAGACCAGACTAACCAGGTACTACCACCTCTACTGTCTCTGTCTGTAGCCTGCTGTCCCCTTTATAGAGACTAACCAGGTACTACCACCTCTACTGTCTCTGTCTGTAGCCTGCTGTCCCCTTTATAGAGACTAACCAGGTACTACCACCTCTACTGTCTCTGTCTGTAGCCTGCTGTCCCCTTTATAGAGACTAACCAGGTACTACCACCTTCTACTGTCTCTGTCTGTAGCCTGCTGTCCCCTTTATAGAGACCAGACTAACCAGGTACTAC
The DNA here is from genome assembly GCF_002021735.2 of Oncorhynchus kisutch. NCBI lineage: Eukaryota > Metazoa > Chordata > Actinopteri > Salmoniformes > Salmonidae > Oncorhynchus > Oncorhynchus kisutch. Next base: position 54,785 of record NW_022262621.1, on the reverse strand, counting down.
CACCTCTACTGTCTCTGTCTGTAGCCTGCTGTCCCCTTATAGAGACTAACCAGGTACTACCACCTCTACTGTCTCTGTCTGTAGCCTGCTGTCCCCTTTATAGAGACTAACCAGGTACTACCACCTCTACTGACTCTGTCTGTAGCCTGCTGTCCCCTTTATAGAGACTAACCAGGTACTACCCACCTCTACTGTCTCTGTCTGTAGCCTGCTGTCCCTTTATAGAGACCAGACTAACCAGGTACTACCACCTCTACTGACTCTGTCTGTAGCCTGCTGTCCCCTTTATAGAGACCAGACTAACAGGTACTACCACCTCTACTGTCTCTGTCTGTAGCCTGCTGTCCCCTTTATAGAGACCAGACTAACCAGGTACTACCACCTCTACTGACTCTGTCTGTAGCCTGCTGTCCCCTTTATAGAGACTAACCAGGTACTACCACCTCTACTGTCTCTGTCTGTAGCCTGCTGTCCCCTTTATAGAGACCAGACTAACCAGGTACTACCACCTCTACTGTCTCTGTCTGTAGCCAGCTGTCCCCTTTATAGAGACCAGACTAACCAGGTACTACCACCTCTACTGACTCTGTCTGTAGCCTGCTGTCCCCTTTATAGAGACCAGACTAACCAGGTACTACCACCTCTACTGTCTCTGTCTGTAGCCTGCTGTCCCCTTTATAGAGACCAGACTAACCAGGTACTACCCACCTCTACTGACTCTGTCTGTAGCCTGCTGTCCCCTTTATAGAGACTAACCAGGTACTACCACCTCTACTGTCTCTGTCTGTAGCCTGCTGTCCCCTTTATAGAGACCAGACTAACCAGGTACTACCACCTCTACTGTCTCTGTCTGTAGCCTGCTGTCCCCTTTATAGAGACTAACCAGGTACTACCACCTCTACTGTCTCTGTCTGTAGCCTGCTGCCCCCTTTATAGAGACCAGACTAACCAGGTACTACCACCTCTACTGTCTCTGTCTGTAGCCTGCTGTCCCCTTTATATTGACTAACCAGGTACTACCACCTCTACTGACTCTGTCTGTAGCCTGCTGTCCCCTTTATAGAGACTAACCAGGTACTAACACCTCTACTGACTCTGTCTGTAGCCTGCTGTCCCCTTTATAGAGACCAGACTAACCAGGTACTACCACCTCTACTGTCTCTGTCTGTAGCCTGCTGTCCCCTTTATAGAGAACATACTAACCAGGTACTACCACCTCTACTGTCTCTGTCTGTAGCCTGCTGTCCCCTTTATAGAGACCAGACTAACCAGGTACTACCACCTCTACTGACTCTGTCTGTAGCCTGCTGTCCCCTTTATAGAGACTAACCAGGTACTACCACCTCTACTGTCTCTGTCTGTAGCCTGCTGTCCCCTTTATAGAGACCAGACTAACCAGGTACTACCACCTCTACTGTCTCTGTCTGTAGCCTGCTGTCCCCTTTATAGAGACTAACCAGGTACTACCACCTCTACTGTCTCTGTCTGTAGCCTGCTGTCCCCTTTATAGAGACTAACCAGGTACTACCACCTCTACTGACTCTGTCTGTAGCCTGCTGTCCCCTTTATAGAGACTAACCAGGTACTACCACCTCTACTGTCTCTGTCTGTAGCCTGCTGTCCCCTTTATAGAGACCAGACTAACCAGGTACTACCACCTCTACTGACTCTGTCTGTAGCCTGCTGTCCCCTTTATAGAGACCAGACTAACCAGGTACTACCACCTCTACTGTCTCTGTCTGTAGCCTGCTGTCCCCTTTATAGAGACCAGACTAACCAGGTACTACCACCTCTACTGACTCTGTCTGTAGCCTGCTGTCCCCTTTATAGAGACTAACCAGGTACTACCACCTCTACTGACTCTGTCTGTAGCCTGCTGTCCCCTTTATAGAGACTAACCAGGTACTACCACCTCTACTGTCTCTGTCTGTAGCCTGCTGTCCCCTTTATAGAGACCAGACTAACCAGGTACTACCACCTCTACTGACTCTGTCTGTAGCCTGCTGTCCCCTTTATAGAGACCAGACTAACCAGGTACTACCACCTCTACTGTCTCTGTCTGTAGCCTGCTGTCCCCTTTATAGAGACCAGACTAACCAGGTACTACCACCTCTACTGTCTCTGTCTGTAGCCTGCTGTCCCCTTTATAGAGACCAGACTAACCAGGTACTACCACCTCTACTGTCTCTGTCTGTAGCCTGCTGTCCCCTTTATAGAGACTAACCAGGTACTACCACCTCTATTGTCTCTGTCTGTAGCCTGCTGTCCCCTTTATAGAGACTAACCAGGTACTAACACCTCTACTGTCTCTGTCTGTAGCCTGCTGTCCCCTTTATAGAGACCAGACTAACCAGGTACTACCACCTCTACTGACTCTGTCTGTAGCCTGCTGTCCCCTTTATAGAGACTAACCAGGTACTACCACCTCTACTGTCTCTGTCTGTAGCCTGCTGTCCCCTTTATAGAGACCAGACTAACCAGGTACTACCACCTCTACTGTCTCTGTCTGTAGCCTGCTGTCCCCTTTATAGAGACCAGACTAACCAGGTACTACCACCTCTACTGACTCTGTCTGTAGCCTGCTGTCCCCTTTATAGAGACTAACCAGGTACTACCACCTCTACTGTCTCTGTCTGTAGCCTGCTGTCCCCTTTATAGAGACCAGACTAACCAGGTACTACCACCTCTACTGTCTCTGTCTGTAGCCTGCTGTCCCCTTTATAGAGACTAACCAGGTACTACCACCTCTACTGTCTCTGTCTGTAGCCTGCTGCCCCCTTTATAGAGACCAGACTAACCAGGTACTACCACCTCTACTGTCTCTGTCTGTAGCCTGCTGTCCCCTTTATAGAGACTAACCAGGTACTACCACCTCTACTGACTCTGTCTGTAGCCTGCTGTCCCCTTTATAGAGACTAACCAGGTACTACCACCTCTACTGTCTCTGTCTGTAGCCTGCTGTCCCCTTTATAGAGACCAGACTAACCAGGTACTACCACCTCTACTGTCTCTGTCTGTAGCCTGCTGTCCCCTTTATAGAGACCAGACTAACCAGGTACTACCACCTCTACTGTCTCTGTCTGTAGCCTGCTGTCCCCTTTATAGAGACTAACCAGGTACTACCACCTCTACTGACTCTGTCTGTAGCCTGCTGTCCCCTTTATAGAGACTAACCAGGTACTACCACCTCTACTGTCTCTGTCTGTAGCCTGCTGTCCCCTTTATAGAGACCAGACTAACCAGGTACTACCACCTCTACTGTCTCTGTCTGTAGCCTGCTGTCCCCTTTATAGAGACTAACCAGGTACTACCACCTCTACTGTCTCTGTCTGTAGCCTGCTGCCCCCTTTATAGAGACCAGACTAACCAGGTACTACCACCTCTACTGTCTCTGTCTGTAGCCTGCTGTCCCCTTTATAGAGACTAACCAGGTACTACCACCTCTACTGACTCTGTCTGTAGCCTGCTGTCCCCTTTATAGAGACTAACCAGGTACTAACACCTCTACTGTCTCTGTCTGTAGCCTGCTGTCCCCTTTATAGAGACCAGACTAACCAGGTACTACCACCTCTACTGTCTCTGTCTGTAGCCTGCTGTCCCCTTTATAGAGACCAGACTAACCAGGTACTACCACCTCTACTGTCTCTGTCTGTAGCCTGCTGTCCCCTTTATAGAGACCAGACTAACCAGGTACTACCACCTCTACTGTCTCTGTCTGCAGCCTGCTGTCCCATTTATAGAGACTAACCAGGTATTACCACCTCAACTGTCTCTGTCTGTAGCCTGCTGTCCCATTTATAGACTAACCAGGTACTACCACCTCTGCTGTCTCTGTTTGTAGCCTGCTGTCCCCTTTATAGAGACCAGACTAACCAGGTACTACCACCTCTACTGTCTCTGTCTGTAGCCTGCTGTCCCCTTTATAGAGACCAGACTAACCAGGTACTACCACCTCTACTGTCTCTGTCTGTAGCCTGCTGTCCCCTTTATAGAGACCAGACTAACCAGGTACTACCACCTCTACTGTCTCTGTCTGTAGCCTGCTGTCCCCTTTATAGAGACCAGACTAACCAGGTACTACCACCTCTACTGTCTCTGTCTGTAGCCTGCTGTCCCCTTTATAGAGACCAGACTAACCAGGTACTACCACCTCTACTGACTCTGTCTGCAGCCTGCTGTCCCCTTTATAGAGACCAGACTAACCAGGTACTACCACCTCTACTGTCTCTGTCTGTAGCCTGCTGTCCCCTTTATAGAGACCAGACTAACCAGGCACTACCACCTCTACTGTCTATGTCTGTAGCCTGCTGTCCCCTTTATAGAGACTAACCAGGTACTACCACCTCTACTGTCTCTCTCTGTAGCCTGCTGTCCCCTTATAGAGACCAGACTAACCAGGTACTACCACCTCTACTGTCTCTGTCTGTAGCCTGCTGTCCCCTTTATAGAGACCAGACTAACCAGGTACTACCACCTCTACTGTCTCTGTCTGTAGCCTGCTGTCCCCTTTATAGAGACCAGACTAACCAGGTACTACCACCTCTACTGTCTCTGTCTGTAGCCTGCTGTCCCCTTTATAGAGACAAGACTAACCAGGTACTACCACCTCTACTGTCTCTGTCTGTAGCCTGCTGTCCCCTTTATAGAGACCAGACTAACCAGGTACTACCACCTCTACTGTCTCTGTCTGTAGCCTGCTGTCCCCTTTATAGAGACCAGACTAACCAGGTACTACCACCTCTACTGTCTCTGTCTGTAGCCTGCTGTCCCCTTTATAGAGACCAGACTAACCAGGTACTACCACCTCTACTGTCTCTGTCTGCAGCCTGCTGTCCCATTTATAGAGACTAACCAGGTACTACCACCTCTACTGTCTCTGTCTGTAGCCTGCTGTCCCATTTATAGAGACTAACCAGGTACTACCACCTCTACTGTCTCTGTTTGTAGCCTGCTGTCCCCTTTATAGAGACCAGACTAACCAGGTACTACCACCTCTACTGTCTCTGTCTGTAGCCTGCTGTCCCCTTTATAGAGACCAGACTAACCAGGCACTACCACCTCTACTGTCTCTGTCTGTAGCCTGCTGTCCCCTTTATAGAGACTAACCAGGTACTACCACCTCTACTGTCTCTCTCTGTAGCCTGCTGTCCCCTTTATAGAGACCAGACTAACCAGGTACTACCACCTCTACTGTCTCTGTCTGTAGCCTGCTGTCCCCTTTATAGAGACCAGACTAACCAGGTACTACCACCTCTACTGTCTCTGTCTGTAGCCTGCTGTCCCATTTATAGAGACTAACCAGGTACTACCACCTCTGCTGTCTCTCTCTGTAGCCTGCTGTCCCCTTTATAGAGACCAGACTAACCAGGCACTACCACCTCTACTGTCTATGTCTGTAGCCTGCTGTCCCCTTTATAGAGACTAACCAGGTACTACCACCTCTACTGTCTCTCTCTGTAGCCTGCTGTCCCCTTTATAGAGACCAGACTAACCAGGTACTACCACCTCTACTGTCTCTGTCTGTAGCCTGCTGTCCCCTTTATAGAGACCAGACTAACCAGGTACTACCACCTCTACTGTCTCTGTCTGCAGCCTGCTGTCCCCTTTATAGAGACTAACCAGGTACTACCACCTCTACTGTCTCTGTCTGTAGCCTGCTGTCCCCTTTATAGAGACCAGACTAACCAGGTACTACCACCTCTACTGTCTCTGTCTGTAGCCTGCTGTCCCCTTTATAGAGACTAACCAGGTACTACCACCTCTACTGTCTCTGTCTGTAGCCTGCTGTCCCCTTTATAGAGACTAACCAGGTACTACCACCTCTACTGTCTCTGTCTGTAGCCTGCTGTCCCCTTTATAGAGACTAACCAGGTACTACCACCTCTACTGTCTCTGTCTGTAGCCTGCTGTCCCCTTTATAGAGACCAGACTAACCAGGTACTACCACCTCTACTGTCTCTGTCTGTAGCCTGCTGTCCCCTTTATAGAGACCAGACTAACCAGGTACTACCACCTCTACTGTCTCTGTCTACACACATAATGATCTAATCTCTCAAAATAGAAGAAAAGTAATACTGCCACATATCACAGGAGTTTTCAAAATACTGTTTTACTGAAATCCCATATTTGAACCGATTTTCATGGAGCGTCGCCCCAGATATGGCAATGGAGCGTGAAATTGAGTCACTCAATGTGAAAAAATATATAGTTTCCCCCCCCCCCCTTTCTCTCTGTCTCTCTCTTTGCAATGAGGAGACGTGAGTCCTGCTGACCGCCAGAACAGTGGAAGGAGACTTCTGTGTCCATCATGGAGCCCCATTCCCTTTAGAGTCACTTCTGTTGACTATCTGGAATAGGGAGTTATTTAACCATGTTGACCATAAGGAATAGGGAGTTATTTAACTATGTTGACCATAAGGAATAGGGAGTTATTTAACCATGATGACCATAAGGAATAGGGAGTTATTTAACCATGTTGACCATAAGGAATAGGGAGTTATTTAACCATGTTGACCATAAGGAATAGGGAGTTATTTAACCATGTTGACTATAAGGAATAGGGAGTTATTTAACCATGTTGACCATAAGGAATAGGTAGTTATTTAACCATGATGACCATAAGGAATAGGGAGTTATTTGACCATGTTGACTATAAGGAACAGGGAGTTATTTGACCATGTTGACCATAAGGAATAGGGGGTTATTTAACCATGTTGACCATAAGGAACAGGGAGTTATTTAACCATGTTGACCATAAGGAATAGGGAGTTATTTAACCATGTTGACCACAAGGAACAGGGAGTTATTTAACCATGTTGACCATAAGGAATAGGTAGTTATTTAACCATGTTGACCATAAGGAATAGGGAGTTATTTAACCATGTTGACCATAAGGAATAGGGAGTTATTTCACCATGTTGACCATAAGGAATAGGGAGTTATTTAACCATGTTGACCATAAGGAATAGGGAGGTATTTAACCATGTTGACCATAAGGAATAGGGAGTTATTTAACCATGTTGACCATAAGGAATGGGGAGTTATTTAACCATGTTGACCATAAGGAATAGGGAGTTATTTAACCATGTTGACTATAAGGAATAGGGAGTTATTTAACCATGTTGACCATAAGGAATAGGGAGTTATTTAACCATGTTGACCATAAGGAATAGGGAGTTATTTAACCATGTTGACCATAAGGAATAGGGAGTTATTTAACCATGTTGACCATAAGGAACAGGTAGTTATTTAACCATGTTGACCATAAGGAATAGGGAGTTATTTAACCATGTTGACCATTAGGAATAGGGAGTTATTTAACCATGTTGACCATAAGGAATAGGGAGTTATTTAACCATGTTGACCATAAGGAATAGGGAGTTATTTAACCATGTTGACTATAAGGAATAGGGAGTTATTTAACCATGTTGACTATAAGGAATAGGGAGTTATTTAACCATGTTGACCATAAGGAATAGGGAGTTATTTGACCATGTTGACCATAAGGAATGGGGAGTTATTTAACCATGTTGACCATAAGGAATAGGGAGTTATTTAACCATGTTGACCATAAGGAATAGGGAGTTATTTCCAGTACAGACACTTTGCTGCTTGTTTACAATTTCTCATCCTTGAATTACAATTTCCAACTAAACAAAAATATTTTATCTTGCAAACAGGCTGTATGACCATGGGAGAACCCATGTTTGGAATACAATGTATAGTACCAGTCAAAAGTTTGGACACATCTACTCATTCAAGGGTTTTTCTTATTTAAAAAAAATACGATTTTCTACATTGTAGAATTATAGTGAATACATCAAAACTATGAAGTAACACATACAGAATCATGTGGTATTTTATATTTGAGATTCTTCAAAGTAGCCACCCTTTGCCTTGATGACCTCTTTGCACACTCTCTGCATTCTCTCAACCAGCTTCACCTGGTGTGCCCTGAACTCTAAATAAATCACAGACAGTGTCACCAGCAAAGCACACCAACACCTCCTCCATGCTTCACGGTGGGAACCATCGGTCTAATGTCTATTGCTCGTGTTTCTTGGCCCAAGCAAGTCTCTTCTTCTTATTGGTGTCCTTTAGTAGTGGTTTCTTTGCAGCAACTCGACCATGAAGGTCTGATTCACGCCAGTCTCCTCTGAACAGTTGATGTTGAGATGTATCTGTTACTTGCATCTATTTGGGCTGCAGTTATTCTAATGAACTTATCCTCTGCAGCAGAGGTAACTCTGGGTCTTCCTTTCCTGTGGCGGTCCTCCTGAGAGACAGGTAACTCTAATGAACTTATCCTCTGCAGCAGAGGTAACACTGGGTCTTCCTTTCCTGTGGCGGTCCTCCTGAGAGACAGGTAACTCTAATGAACTTATCCTCTGCAGCAGAGGTAACTCTGGGTCTTCCTTTCCTGTGGCGGTCCTCATGAGAGACAGTTAACTGAGGTGAACGTGTCCTCTGCAGCAGAGGTAACTCTGGGTCTTCCTTTCCTGTGGCGTTCCTCCTGAGAGACAGTTAACTGAGGTGAACGTGTCCTCTGCAGCAGAGGTAACTCTGGGTCTTCCTTTCCTGTGGCGGTCCTCATGAGAGACAGTTAACTGAGGTGAACATGTCCTCTGCAGCAGAGGTAACTCTGGGTCTTCCTTTCCTGTGGCGGTCCTCCTGAGAGACAGTTAACTGAGGTGAACGTGTCCTCTGCAGCAGAGGTAACTCTGGGTCTTCCTTTCCTGTGGCGGTCCTCCTGAGAGACAGTTAACTGAGGTGAACGTGTCCTCTGCAGCAGAGGTAACTCTGGGTCTTCCTTTCCTGTGACGGTCCTCCTGAGAGCCAGTTTCATCATCGCGCTTGATGGTTTTTGCGATGGCGCTTCTTGAAGAAACGTTCAAAGTTCCTGGAATTGTCTGTATCGACTGATCAGGTCTTAAAGTAATGATTGACTGTTGTTTCTCTTTGCTTATTTGAGCTGTTCTTGCCATATTATGGACTTGGTCTTTTACCAAATAGGAATATCTTCTGTATCCCACCCCTACCTTGTCACAACACATCTGATTGGCTCAAACACATTAAGAAGGAAAGAAATTCCACAAATTAATGTTTATCAAGTCACACCTGTTAATTGAAATGCATTCCAGGTGACTACCTCGTTAAGTTGGTTGAGAGAATGTAAAAGTGTGTGCTATCATCAAGGCAAAGGGTGGCTACTTTAAATCATCTCAAATATTGTCACGCCCTGACCTTAGAGATCCTTTTTATGTCTCTGTTTTGGTTTGGTCGGGGCGTGAGTTGGGGTGGGCATTCTATGTTTTCTATTTCTTTGTGTTTTGGCCGGGTATGGTTCTCAATCAGGGACAGCTGTCTATCGTTTTTCTCTGATTGGGAACCATACTTAGGTACCCTTTTCCCACCTGTGTGCATGGGGGGGGTCGACTTTGTTTGGAGCCCTTTGTTTGTGAGCTTCACGGTTTGTTTTTGTAGTGTTTAGTTTGGTTTTGATTCAAATAAAGAAAACGTAGGCTCACCACGCAGCACCTTGGTCCTCTACTTTCATCAGCCGTGACAAATATAAAATATATTTGGATTTGTTTAACCACTTTTGTTTGTTTACTACATGATTCCATACGTGTTATTTCATAGCCTTGATGTCTTCACTATTATTCTACAATGTAGAAAATAGTACAAATAAAGAAAAACCTTTGAATGAGTAGGTGTTCTAAACCTTTGAATGAGTAGGTGTTCTAAACCTTTGAATGAGTAGGTGTTCTAAACCTTTGAATGAGTAGGTGTTCTAAACCTTTGAATGAGTAGGTGTTCTAAACCTTTGAATGAGTAGGTGTTCTAAACCTTTGAATGAGTAGGTGTGTCCAAACTATTGACTGGTACTGTAGTAATAAACAGCCAAACAACAAGATATTGTTTAAAGAAAAGATGAAAGAGATTGGTGTGTTTGTCAGTGTCTAATCATGACATGGGGTTGATCAACGACAGAAGGTGTGTTTGTGGGTGTCTAATCATGACATGGGGTTGATCAACGACAGAAGGTGTGTTTGTGGGTGTCTAATCATGACATGGGGTTGATCAACGACAGAAGGTGTGTTTGTGGGTGTCTAATCATGACATGGGGTTGATCAACGACAGAAGGTGTGTTTGTCAGTGTCTAATCATGACATGGGGTTGATCAACTACAGAAGGTGTGTTTGTCAGTGTCTAATCATGACATGGGGTTGATCAACTACAGAAGGTGTGTTTGTCAGTGTCTAATCATGACATGGGGGTTGATCAACGACAGAAGGTATTTGTTTTAAGTCCATTAATTGATGGTTTATTTCAGATTTGCTATATATCGCTATCTATTACTCTCTGTCTCTGTCTCTCTCTCTGTCTCTGTCTCTCTCTCACTCTCTCTCTCTCCCTCCCCCTCTCTCTCTTCCTCTCTCTCTCCTCTCCTCTTCTCTCTCTCTTTCTCTTTCTATCTATCTCTCTCTCACGCTCTTTCTTCCTCTCTTCCTCTCTCTATCTTCTCTCCTCTTCTCTCTTCCTCTTTCTCTCACTCTCTCTTCCCCTCTCTCTCTCACTCTCTCTCTCCCTCCCTCTCTCTCTCATCCTCTCTCTCTCCTCTCCTCTTCTCTATCTCTCTCTCTCTCTCATTCTCCCTTCCTATCCTCTCTCTCTCTCTCTCTCTCTCTCTCTCTCCCTCTCTCTCTCATCCTCTCTCTCCTCTCCTCTTCTCTATCTCTCTCTCTCGTTCTCCCTTCCTATCCTCTCTCTCTCTCTCTCTCTCTCTCTCTCTCTGTGTGTCTCTCTTTCTGCCCCCCCCTCTCTCTCCTGGTTCCAGTCTCTGAAGAGGCATGGAGAATGCGGTAATCACCAGGATTAAGAATGTTCCTTGATCTCCTCTTTATAGAGGGACATTCTCTGATCATTTGCAACTTGATTGCAGCAATATTGAAATTGATGCGTGTGTCGCGGACTCGGATATGACAGTTTGTCTACTCCCCAAATGGCACCCTATTCCCTTCATAGTGCACTGCTTTTGACCAGAGCCCTTGTCGTCTGTGGACAAATGAGATTTGTATTTGAGATAGTGAGGAAATGCTCCTCCATATGGTGACTGTGTTTCAGTATCAATCTACCGTCTACTGAGATGAAATTTCACCGTCCTTCTTAAAGTATGTCTAATCACACTCCTAATTCTACTGGATGTGAACATCTAGGGTAACTGGGTCTTCTGTTCTGGAATTATCTTGGGAATGTAAGGTCAGTTCTGTTCTGGAATTATCTTGAGAATGTAAGGTCAGATCTGTTCTGGAATTAGCTTGGAGACGTGACCTCTGTTCTGTTCTGGAATTAGCTTGGAGACGTGACCTCTGTTCTGTTCTGGAATTAGCTTGGGAATGTGACGTCCGTTCTGGAATTAGCTTGGAGATGTGACCTCCGTTCTGTTCTGGAATTAGCTTGGAGATGTGACCTCCGTTCTGTTCTGGAATTAGCTTGGAGATGTGACGTCCGTTCTGTAGCCAGTGAAATCCTCATGCTAATAAATTGTCCATTTACATCTAGACTATAATCATCAAGACTGATACTTTTTAAATGAACTAATTTCATATTAATTTAACTTCTCACCAGAAATGATCAAGCTCTATTGCCAGTCATTGAAATATAATTCATTCCTTGATAACTTGTATTCATGTGCTGATCTCCTCTGGGAACCTAGTACATCGCTGTAATCACAGATGACTATAAAATGGGGGATATTGGTGGATTTGGAGAGACTTTAATTCAGCGCAACAACACTGTGATCCTACAGCACTGTGGTCCTACAACACTAAGATCCTACAGGGCTGTGATCCTACAGCACTGTGGTCCTACAACACTAAGATCCTACAGGGCTGTGATCCTACAACACTGTGATCCTACAGCACTGTGATCCTACAGCTCTGTGATCTTACAGCACTGTGATCCTACAGCACTGTGATCCTACAGGGCTGTGATCCTACAGACCTTTGAGCCTAAAACACTGTGATCCTACAACACTGTGATCCTACAGCACTGTGGTCCTACAACACTGTGATCCTAGGACACTGTGATCCTACAGCACTGTGATCCTACAGCACTGTGATCCTACAGCAATGTGATCATACAGCACTGTGATCCTACAGGGCTGTGATCCTACAACACTGTGATCCTACAGCACTGTGATCCTACAACACTGTGATCCTACAGCACTGTGATCCTACAACACTGTGATCCTACAGCACTGTGATCCTACAGCACTGTGATCCTACAGCACTGTGATCCTACAACACTGTGATCCTACAACACTGTGATCCTACAACACTGTGATCCTACAGCGCTGTGATCCTACAACACTGTGATCCTACAGCACTGTGATCCTACAACACTGTGATCCTACAGCACTGTGATCCTACAGCACTGTGATCCTACAACACTGTGATCCTACAACACTGTGATCCTACAGCGCTGTGATCCTACAACACTGTGATCCTACAGCACTGTGATCCTACAACACTGTGATCCTACAACACTGTGATCCTACAACACTGTGATCCTACAGCACTGTGATCCTACAGCTCTGTGATCTTACAGCACTGTGATCCTACAGCACTGTGATCCTACAGGGCTGTGATCCTACAGCACTGTGGTCCTACAACACTGTGATCCTACAGGGCTGTTATCCTACAGCACTGTGATCCCACAGCACTGTGATCCTACAACACTGTGATCCTACAGCACTGTGGTCCTACAGCACTGTGATCCTACAGCACTGTGATCCTAGAACACTGTGATCCTACAGCACTGTGGTCCTACAGCACTGTGATCCTACAGCACTGTGATCCTACAGCACTGTGATCCTAGAACACTGTGATCCTACAGCACTGTGGTCCTACAGCACTGTGGTCCTACAACACCGTGATCCTAGGACACTGTGATCCTACAGCACTGTGATCCTACAGCACTGTGATCCTACAGCAATGTGATCCTACAGCACTGTGATCCTACAGGGCTGTGATCCTACAACACTGTGATCCTACAGCACTGTGATCCTACAACACTGTGATCCTACAGCACTGTGATCCTACAACACTGTGATCCTACAGCACTGTGATCCTACAGCACTGTGATCCTACAGCACTGTGATCCTACAACACTGTGATCCTACAACACTGTGATCCTACAACACTGTGATCCTACAACACTGTGATCCTACAGCGCTGAGATCCTACAACACTGTGATCCTACAGCACTGTGATCCTACAACACTGTGATCCTACAGCACTGTGATCCTACAGCACTGTGATCCTACAGCACTGTGATCCTACAACACTGTGATCCTACAACACTGTGATCCTACAACACTGTGATCCTACAACACTGTGATCCTACAGCGCTGTGATCCTACAACACTGTGATCCTACAGCACTGTGATCCTACAACACTGTGATCCTACAACACTGTGATCCTACAACACTGTGATCCTACAACACTGTGATCCTACAACACTGTGATCCTACAACACTGTGATCCTACAACACTGTGATCCTACAACACTGTGATCCTACAACACTGTGATCCTACAACACTGTGATCCTACAACACTGTTAAAAAAACAGAATACCCACCCAACTCACGTCCTGACCAACTAAAACAAAGAAATAACAGGCGAACTAGGGTCAGAACGTGACACTCGCTGTAATTTCATGAACTTTAATTGGCTTTATGGTAGATTACATCTGGACCAGAAACACTATCTATGTTTCCTTAATGCGGCTTTAATATAATATAATTTAATATATTCCTTAATAACATGCAAACTGACACAGTCCACTACTGTTTCTTCTGGTGTGTGAACGAGCTAATCTGTCCTGATGTTTCTCTGCATGTCCAATCCTGTCTAACATCCCAATCCCTAATCTGTCCTGATGTTTCTCTGCATGTCCAATCCTGTCTAACATCGCCATCCCTAATCTGTCCTGATGTTTCTCTGCATGTCCAATCCTGTCTAACATCGCCATCCCTAATCTGTCCTGATGTTTCTCTGCATGTCCAATCCTGTCTAACATCACAATCCCTAATCTGTCCTGATGTTTCTCTGCATGTCCAATCCTGTCTAACATCCCAATCCCTAATCTGTCCTGATGTTTCTCTGCATGTCCAATCCTGTCTAACATCCCAATCCCTAATCTGTCCTGATGTTTCTCTGCATGTCCAATCCTGTCTAACATCCCAATCCCTAATCTGTCCTGATGTTTCTCTGCATGTCCAATCCTGTCTAACATCCCAATCCCTAATCTGTCCTGATGTTTCTCTGCATGTCCAATCCTGTCTAACATCCCAATCCCTAATCTGTCCTGATGTTTCTCTGCATGTCCAATCCTGTCTAACATCCCAATCCCTAATCTGTCCTGATGTTTCTCTGCATGTCCAATCCTGTCTAACATCCCAATCCCTAATCTGTCCTGATGTATCTCTGCATGTCCAATCCTGTCTAACATCACAATCCCTAATCTGTCCTGATGTTTCTCTGCATGTCCAATCCTGTCTAACATCCCAATCCCTAATCTGTCCTGATGTTTCTCTGCATGTCCAATCCTGTCTAACATCCCAATCCCTAATCTGTCCTGATATTTCTCTGCATGTCCAATCCTGTCTAACATCCCAATCCCTAATCTGTCCTGATGGTTCTCTGCATGTCCAATCCTGTCTAACATCCCAATCCCTAATCTGTCCTGATGTTTCTCTGCATGTCCAATCCTGTCCTTCATCCCAATCCCTAATCTGTCCTGATGTTTCTCTGCATGTCCAATCCTGTCTAACATCACAATCCCTAATCTGTCCTGATGTTTCTCTGCATGTCCAATCCAGTCTAACATCCCAATCCCTAATCTGAGTCTCACATCAGACAGTAAACCAGATAACAGGAACACGTCTCACATCGGACAGTAAACCAGATAACAGGAACACCTCTCGCTCCCCGGTTAATCTGATCTGTAGGCTGTGTCGGGGCGTCAGGAGCGAAAGGGAGGGGCGGATGCGGCGCCAAACAGCCGACCACGGCGCAGGATTTATTTGTAATTACAATGTTCCCGAAACACAGTATCAGCGCGGAACGCTTGTGCCTGTGAGATTTCTGAGGCAGCACCAGATGTTATCCAACATCTACGGTGATACATTAAATATCTGGTGGGGTTTTTGTTGTTGTTTTTTTGCGACAACACTTCTGCACAAAAAAAAATAAACAATTACTACTACCCCCCCGGCTGATGAATGTTTAATCTGTGCATCCCAGTGATTTGTCATCCCACGACTGAAATCCCGATCCACTCAAGACAGGAAGATAAGAAAACAATGTTTCACATTATCCCACTCTTTTCTTCCAAAGTGGAAATGGATTCTGGGAGGTGGGCTGTTCGGTGTGTAGGTTGTTTTCCATTAAGGTTTGTATGGCAGTGACCCAAACGGTACCATATTCTATACAGTGGTCCCTGGTCAAAACGGAGTACACTACTTAGGAAACAGGGTGCACTTTCGGGACACACCCGATGTCTACAGATGAGTCCAATTCAAGAAGTTTTCAAATTGCTCAACTCGTTCAATGCCCATTCATTATCAGATGTTTCTCCGGTTTGATCAAATATCCGTGTAACTTCAGACAGGAAGAGGTGGAAGTGAAGAAGAATCTCTCTCTATCAGTCCGCTAGAGGTGCAACTGTGTAACATCACCATGCAGGGCTTTAGTTATTACCATGTGATTACAGTAAGATACCATTTCCAATTGAATCCCTTGGTCATAAAGATACAGGTCACCTTTCCCAATGACCTCTCTGCTAGAGTCTCCATTCCAAATAGCACCCTATTCCCTATTATAAAAGCACTACTTTTGACTTGAGCCCTGTGAACCATTGTCAAAAGTAGTGCACTAAATAGGGAATAGGGTCTAAAGTAGTGCACTAAATAGGGAATAGGGTCTAAAATAGTGCACTAAATAGGGAATACGGTCTAAAATAGTGCACTAAATAGGGAATAGGGTTTAAAGTAGTGCACTAAATAGGGAATAGGGTCTAAAGTAGTGCACTAAATAGGGAATAGAGTCTAAAGTAGTGCACTAAATAGGGAATAGGTTCTACAGTAGTGCACTAAATAGAGAATGGAGTCTAAAGTAGTGCACTGAATAGGGAATAGGGTCTAAAGTAGTGCACTAAATAGGGGATAGTATCTAAAGTAGTGCACTAAATAGGGAATAGAGTCTAAAGTAGTGCACTAAATAGGGAATATAGTCTAAAGTCGTGCACTAAATAGGGAATAGAGTCTAAATAGTGCCCTAAATAGGGAATAGAGTCTAAAGTCGTGCACTAAATAGGGAATAAAGTCTAAAGTAGTGCACTAAATAGGGAATAGAGTCTAAAGTACTGCACTAAATAGGGAATAGAGTCTAAAGTCGTGCACTAAATAGGGAATAGAGTCTAAATTAGTGCACTAAATAGGGAATAGAGTCTATTGAGAGACTGATTCTACATGGTTCGATGATACAGAAAGTAATGTACAAGTTCTCTCATAAACCAATTTTAACAAACCGTTGGTAGATTCTCAGTATAGTGGGCTGGATATAAGATGTCTTCGAGACAGTTGTTTACATAGTGGACTGGATATAAGATGTCTAGGAGACAGTTGTTTACATAGTGGGCTGGATATAAGATGTCTAGGAGACAGTTGTTTACATAGTGGACACAACATGTCTAGGAGACAGTTGTTTACATAGTGGACACAACATGTCTAGGAGACTGTTGTTTACATAGTTGACTGGACTTAAGATGTCTGGGAGACAGTTGTTTACCTAGTGGACACAACATGTCTAGGAGACAGTTGTTTACATAGTGGACACAACATGTCTAGGAGACAGTTGTTTACATAGTGGACACAACATGTCTAGGAGACAGTTGTTTACATAGTGGACACAACATGTCTAGGAGACAGTTGTTTACATAGTGGACACAACATGTCTAGGAGACTGTTGTTTACATAGTTGACTGGACTTAAGATGTCTGGGAGACAGTTGTTTACATAGTGGATATGAGATGTCTGGGAGACAGTTGTTTACATAGTGGACACAACATGTCTAGGAGACTGTTGTTTACATAGTTGACTGGACTTAAGATGTCTGGGAGACAGTTGTTTACATAGTGGATATGAGATATCTGGGAGACAGTTGTTTACATAGTGGACACAACATGTCTAGGAGACTGTTGTTTACATAGTTGACTGGACTTAAGATGTCTGGGAGACAGTTGTTTACATAGTGGATATGAGATGTCTGGGAGACAGTTGTTTACATAGTGGATATGAGATGTCTGGGAGACAGTTGTTTACATAGTGGACACAACATGTCTAGGAGACAGTTGTTTACATAGTGGATATGAGATATCTGGGAGACATATTTTTTGTGCTGGTGTTTTGTGATATCAGATTCTCCACTGATATAAATATATATAAATATAAACACAACATGTAAAGTGTTTGGTCCCAAATTTCACGAGCTGAAATACAAAGCATTTTTCCAAAACACAAAAAAGATTATTTCTCAAAAGAATGTGTTCACACATTTGTTTACATCCCCATTAGTGAACATTTCTCTTTTGACAAGATAATCCATCCACTTTACAGGTGTATCATATCTAGAAGCAAATTAAGCAGCATGATCATTACACAGGTGCACCTTGTGCTGGGGACAATAAAAGGTCACACTAAAATGTGTAGTTTAGCCACACAACACAACGCCACAGATGTGTCAAGTTTTGATTGAAGCGTGCAATTGGCATGCTGACTGCAAGAATGCCCACCAGGGCTGTTGCCAGATAATTGAATGTTCATTTCTCTACCATAAGCCGCATCCAACGTCATTTTAGAGAATATGGCATTATGTCTAACCGTCCTCGACCGTAGACCATGTGAAACCACGCCAACCCAGGACCTCCACAACCATAGACCATGTGAAACCACACCAGCCCAGGACCTCCACAACCGTAGACCATGTGAAACCACGCCAGCCCAGGACCTCCACAACCGTAGACCATGTGAAACCACGCCAGCCCAGGACCTCCACAACCGTAGACCATGTGAAAACACGCCAGCCCAGGACCTCCACAACCGTAGACCATGTGAAACCACGCCAGCCCAGGACCTCCACAACCGTAGACCATGTGAAACCACGCCAGCCCAGGACCTCCACAACCGTAGACCATGTGAAACCACGCCAGCCCAGGACCTCCACAACCATAGACCATGTGAAACCACGCCAGCCCAGGACCTCCACAACCGTAGACCATGTGAAACCGTGCCAGCCCAGGACCTCCACAACCATAGACCATGTGAAACCACGCCAGCCCAGGACCTCCACAACCATAGACCATGTGAAACCACGCCAGCCCAGGACCTCCACATCAGGCTTCTTCACCTGTGGGATCATCTGAGACCAGCCACCCGGACAGATGATGAAACTCATGAGTATTTCTATCTGTAATGAAGCCCTTTTTGTGGGCAAAACACATTCTGATTGGCTGGGCCTGGTTTCTCAGTGGGTGGGCCTATGCCCTCACAGGCCCACCCATTACTGTGCCCCTGCCCAGTCATGTAAAATCCATAGATTAGGACCAAATTTATTTATTTAAATTGACTGATTTTGTTCAGTATATTTTATTTCTTTTCCTCTGTCGGTTTAACTGTATTCAACATTATGGAAAAGACACACATACATTAAACTGAAACAAACACATTTGTCATCTTCTCTGTCTGGTCGTCGTTTTACCATGAAGGACCATTGGCACCTGTCCCTTTAATGGAGGTAGTAGATATCAGAGCTGTGTCTGACATAATGACCTCTCCCCTAAACACACGCGCACGCACTCGCACTCGCAAGCACGCACGCACACACACACACACACACTGACACAGACTCACACACACACACACACACACACACACACACACACACACACACACACACACACACACACACACACACACACACACACACACACACACACACACACACACACACACACACACAGAAACAGACTCACACACACACACACACACACACACGCAGATGGCTCGTCGGACTAGACCATCAGACACCTTCTGGCTTTTTACGGACGGGAGAGAAAAATAGAAGGGTGAAAAAAAAATCAAGGTTTTCATTACTGTGTCATCTGGCAAGAGGAGGATGATTAAAAAGATACACGGTTCAAGGCTTGTGGTTTATGGAGCATGGAGATTTTAGTTCAGGGCTGTTGCATATCAACACACACGTTAACACAAAACACACACACTCACACCACTAGCTTTCTCATCAGCATCGTTCGGGCCTATAGATGTTGCGGATGACATGTCTCATTTCACAGTTAAAGACAAGGGTCATTGAATGCCTTAATGCTCTTAATGTTGGTTAAAGAGCAGTGTGTGTGTGTGTGTGTGTGTGTGTGTGTGTGTGTGTGTGTGTGTGTGTGTGTGTGTGTGTGTGTGTGTGTGTGTGTGTGTGTGTGTGTGTGTGTGTGTGTGTGTGTGTGTGTGCGTGTGTGTGTCTGTGTGTGTGTGTGTGTGTGTCTGTGTGTGTGTGTGTGTGTGTGTGTGTGTGTGTGTGTGTGTGTGTGTGTGTGTGTGTGTGTCTGTGTCTGTGTGTGTGTGTGTGTGTGTGTGTGTGTGTGTGTGTGTGTGTGTGTGAGTGGGTGAGTGAGTGAGTCTGTGTGTGTGTGTGTGTGTGAGTGAGTCTGTGTGTGTGTGTGTCTGTCTGTGTGTGCAACAGCCTGCCATCCAGAAGGTTGACGGTTCAAATGAGGCATGTTACTGCCTTGCCCTTGAGAACAACCAATCCAAACGCTTCCTGAAACCACAGAACTAATGTCGTAACCATTCTCGGTCGTCAAGGACAGGATCATACACGTTTTGGACCTGCAGACTCTTAGACATCTGCAATGATTTAGATCCTCAACCAATAATCTGTTCGATTTTCAGTATTACAGGGCCAGTTTCCTGGACACAGATCAAGCCTAGTGTTGGACTATAGCAAGTAGCACCTTCAAAGGATAATCTCCAATAAACATGCTTTCTTAATCTAGGGGCTAGTCTTAATCTAGGGGCTAGTCTTAATCTAGGGGCTATCCTTAATCTAGGGGCTATCCTTAATCTAGGGGCTAGTCTTAATCTAGGGGCTATCCTTAATCTAGGGGCTAGTCTTAATCTAGGGGCTAGTCTTAATCTAGGGGCTAGTCTTAATCTAGGGGCTAGTCTTAATCTAGGGGCTAGTCTTAATCTAGGGGCTATCCTTAATCTAGGGGCTATCCTTAATCTAGGGGCTATCCTTAATCTAGGGGCTAGTCTTAATCTAGGGGCTATCCTTAATCTAGGGGCTAGTCTTAATCTAGGGGTTAGTCTTAATCTAGGGGCTATCCTTAATCTAGGGGCTAATCTTAATCTAGGGGCTATCCTTAATCTAGGGGCTAGTCTTAATCTAGGTCTGGAACACTGGCCCTAAAGGTCTGGGTTGTGGTGTGGGTCAGGCTGGTCGTGGGTTGTAAGGTGGGTTGTGTTGTGGGTCAGGCTGGTCGTGGGTTGTAGGTGGGTTTTGGTGTGGGTCTGACTGGTCGTGGGTTGTAAGGTGAGTTGTGGTGTGGGACTGGCTGGTCATGGGTTGTCTGTGGGTTGTGGTGTGGGTCAGGCTGGTCGTGGGCTGTAAGGTGGGTTGTTGTGGGTCAGGCTGGTCGTGGGTTGTAAGGTGGGTTGTAGTGGGTCAGGTTGGTCGTGGGTTGTAAGTGGGATATGGTGTGGGTCTGGCTGGTCATGGGCTGTAAGTGGGTTATGGTGTGGGTCTGACTGGTCATGGATTGTAGGTTATGGTGTGGGTCTGACTGGTCATGGATTGTAGGTGGGTTGTGGTGTGGGTCAGGCAGGTCGTGGGTTGTAAAGGTGGGTTGTGGTGTGGGTCAGGCTGGTTGTGGGTTGTAAGGTGGGTTGTGGTGTGGGTCAGGCTGGTCATGGGTTGTTCAGGTGGGTTGTGGTGTGGGTCAGGCTGGTCATGGGTTGTAAGTGGGTTATGCTTGTGGGTCTGTCTGGTCGTGGGTTGTAAGTGGGTTATGGTGTGGGTCTGGCTGGTCATGGGTTGTCTGTGGGTTGTGGTGTGGGTCTGGCTGGTCGTGGGTTGTAAGTGGGATATGGTGTGGGTCTGGCTGGTCATGGGTTGTAGGTTATGGTGTGGGTCAGGCTGGTCGTGGGTTGTAAGTGGGTTATGGTGTGGGTCAGGCTGGTCATGGGTTGTAAGGTGGGTTGTGGTGTGGGTCAGGCTGGTCATGGGTTGTAAGTTGGGTTGTGGTGTGGGTCAGGCTGGTCATGGGTTGTAAGGTGGGTTGTGGTGTGGGTCAGGCTGGTCATGGGTTGTAAAGTGGGATATGGTGTGGGTCTGTCTGGTCGTGGTTTGTAAGTGGGTTATGGTGTGGGTCTGGCTGGTCATGGGTTGTCTATGGGTTGTGGTGTGGGACTAGCTGGTCATGGGTTGTACGTGGGTTATGGTGTAGGTCTGTCTGGTCATGGGTTGTACGTGGGTTATGGTGTGGGTCTGTCTGGTCATGGGTTGTAAGTGGGTTATGGTGTGGGTCTGTCTGGTCATGGGTTGTTAGTGGGATATGGTGTGGGTCTGGCTGGTCATGGGTTGTAGGTTATGGTGTGGGTCAGGCTGGTCGTGGGTTGTAAGTGGGATATGGTGTGGGTCTGGCTGGTCATGGGCTGTAAGTGGGATATGGTGTGGGTCTGGCTGGTCATGGGCTGTAAGTGGGTTATGGTGTGGGTCTGACTGGTTTCTTGTGACCAATAGATGTTGTCTTACTGGGTGACAGGGTTGGTTTGCTGGCATGTGATCCTAGTTAGGCCTGTTTTTATAAACTGTTCTACTTGTATGACAGTTAGTGTCTTGTGGACTCAAAAACTATGGTGGCCCAGATGATCCATGTGTAGTCCAGGACAAACATGCCTCAGTCTCACCTCCTGCCCAGGGTGTCTGGCTGGGTCTCACCTCATCCCCAGGGTGTCTGGCTGGGTCTCACTTCATCCCCAGGGTGTCTGGCTGGGTCTCACCTCCTCCCCAGGGTGTCTGGCTGGGTCTCACTTCCTCCCCAGGGTGTCTGGCTGGGTCTCACCTCCTCCCCAGGGTGTCTGGCTGGGTCTCACCTCATCCCCAGGGTGTCTGGCTGGGTCTCACTTCATCCCCAGGGTGTCTGGCTGGGTCTCACCTCCTCCCCAGGGTGTCTGGCTGGGTCTCACCTTCCCCAGGGTGTCTGGCTGGGTCTCACTTCATCCCCAGGGTGTCTGGCTGGGTCTCACCTCCTCCCCAGGGTGTCTGGCTGGGTCTCACCTCCTCCCCAGGGTGTCTGGCTGGGTCTCACCTCATCCCCAGGATGTCTGGCTGGGTCTCACCTCATCCCCAGGGTGTCTGGCTGGGTCTCACCTCATCCCCAGAGTGTCTGGCTGGGTCTCATCTCATCCCCAGGGTGTCTGGCTGGGTCACACCTAATCCCCAGGGTGTCTGGCTGGGTCTCACCTCATCCCCAGGGTGTCTGGCTGGGTCTCACCTCATCCTCTGGCTGGGTCCTCATGGGCCCTGGTCAGAAGTTATGCACTATAAAGGAAATAGGGTTTCATTTGTGACAGAGAGTGTGTGTCACTTTAGCGACACAGCTGTGTCCTTCCCACAATCTGGACATTAAAACCACAATTAATAAAACACCTTCTGCTTTCTGCGTGGAGCACTTCTCTCTTCCTCTCTATCTCCCTCTGTCTTTCTCTCCTCTTCTCTCTCTCTCTCTCTCCTCCTCACTCTCTCTTTCTCTCTTATCCTGTATATCTCCTCTCCTCTCCTCCACTTTCTCTTTCTCCTCTTGGTCCTTCTCTTCTTACCTGACATTTCATCACAAACATTGACCTGCAAAATCCTATTCAGCCATTTGTAATGTGAATACAGCTCCAAGGCCAAGTAGAACGAGGACGTTCATTTTATTGAATGTGATTGGACTCTATTATCTGTTCACTGGTAAAGTAGGATATTTATCAAAACAATAATCTGAGAGTTACACTGCATCTCTTGGTTATGCCGAGTACCCTCAATAAAGTATATCCAATATTTTTCTGAACTACTCAACAAAAGATTAACCATATACTGGAGCAGAGGTTAAAACTGCCTCTCTAAATCAAACAAAACAGCACTGGTCCTAGGACACATCCCTAAAGATACTCTGCAGCTGGCCCTAGGACACATCCCTAAAGATACTCTGGAGCTGGTCCTAGGGCACATCCCTAAAGATACTCTGGAGCTGGTCCTAGGACACATCCCTAAAGATACTCTACAGCTGGCCCTAGGACACATCCCTAAAGATACTCTGGAGCTGGTCCTAGGGCACATCCCTAAAGATACTCTGGAGCTGGTCCTAGGGCACATCCCTAAAGATACTCTGGAGCTGGTCCTAGGACACATCCCTAAAGATACTCTGGAGCTGGCCCTAGGACACATCCCTAAAGATACCCTGGAGCTGGTCCCAGGACACATGACTAAAGATACCCTGGAGCTGGTCCTAGGACACATCCCTAAAGATACTCTGGAGCTGGTCCCAGGACACATCCCTAAAGATACCCTGGAGCTGGTCCTAGGGCACATCCCTAAAGATACTCTGGAGCTGGCCCTAGGACACATCCCTAAAGATACTCTGGAGCTGGTCCTAGGGCACATCCCTAAAGATACTCTGGAGCTTGCCCTAGGACACATCCCTAAAGATACCCTGGAGCTGGCCCTAGGACACATCCCTAAAGATACCCTGGAGCTGGTCCTAGGACACTTGACTAAAGATACTCTGGAGTTGGTCCTAGGACACTTGACTAAAGATACTCTGGAGTTGGTCCTAGGACACTTGACTAAAGATACTCTGGAGCTGGCCCTAGGACACATCCCAAAGATACTCTGGAGCTGGTCCTAGGACACATCCCTAAAGATACCCTGCAGCTGGTCCTAGGGCACATGCCTAAAGATATCCTGGAGCTTGCCCCAGGACACATGACTAAAGATACCCTGGAGCTGGCCCTAGGACACATCCCTAAAGATACCCTGGAGCTGGTCCTAGGACACATGACTAAAGATACCCTGGAGCTGGCCCTAGGACACTTGACTAAAGATACTCTGGAGTTGGTCCTAGGACACTTGACTAAAGATACTCTGGAGCTGGCCCTAGGACACATCCCAAAGATACTCTGGAGCTGGTCCTAGGACACATCCCTAAAGATACCCTGCAGCTGGTCCTAGGGCACATGCCTAAAGATATCCTGGAGCTGGTCCTAGGACACTTGACTAAAGATACTCTGGAGCTGGCTCCAGGACACTTGACTAAAGATACTCTGGAGCTGGCCCCAGGACACATGACTAAAGATACCCCTATCTCAACAACCAAGATGGCGCCCGACAAGTTCGGCATGGTGTCAGCATTAATATTTGATGTGTTTGTTTTAAACATCACTGGAAATAATCGCATCTTCAATATTGATGAAAGAACAATCAATTCTCAGCAACGTCTCAGTCATGCCAACACTTCTGATGGCATCCAAGCACTTGGGATTTGGAAGGGATATTTTATACCAACTTTTCATTACACCTTGACCCGAAACCAAAAACGATCATCGAAGGCCAGTTCTGAAATCTCAAATTATTGGTAGAGATCATATAATAACTCTATGCC
>NW_022262621.1:17500-25000 GCF_002021735.2 Oncorhynchus kisutch | reverse complement strand
GGGGAGGCAGGTAGCCTAGTGGTTAGAGGGGGAGGCAGGTAGCCTAGTGGTTAGAGGGGGGAGGCAGGTAGCCTGGTGGTTAGAGGGGGGAGGCAGGTAGCCTGGTGGTTAGAGGGGGGAGGCAGGTAGCCTAGTGGTTAGAGGGGGGAGGCAGGTAGCCTAGTGGTTAGAGGGGGAGGCAGGTAGCCTAGTGGTTAGAGGGGGGAGGCAGGTAGCCTGGTGGTTAGAGGGGGGAGGCAGGTAGCCTGGTGGTTAGAGGGGGGAGGCAGGTAGCCTAGTGGTTAGAGGGGGGAGGCAGGTAGCCTGGTGGTTAGAGGGGGGAGGCAGGTAGCCTGGTGGTTAGAGGGGGGAGGCAGGTAGCCTGGTGGTTAGAGGGGGGAGGCAGGTAGCCTGGTGGTTAGAGGGGGAGGCAGGTAGCCTGGTGGTTAGAGGGGAGGCAGGTAGCCTAGTGGTTAGAGGGGGGAGGCAGGTAGCCTGGTGGTTAGAGGGGGGAGGCAGGTAGCCTGGTGGTTAGAGGGGGGAGGCAGGTAGCCTAGTGGTTAGAGGGGGGAGGCAGGTAGCCTGGTGGTTAGAGGGGGAGGCAGGTAGCCTGGTGGTTAGAGCGTTGGGTAAGTAACCAAAAGGTTGGTAGATTGAATCCCCGAGCTGACAAGGTAAACATCTGTCAGTTACCCCACTGTGCCTAGACCAGTTAATTAACCCACTGTTCCTACACCAGTTAACCCACTGTTCCTAGACCAGTTAACCCACTGTTCCTAGACCAGTTAACCCACTGTTCCTAGACCAGTTAACCCACTGTTCCTAGACCAGTTAACCCACTGTTCCCAGACCAGTTAACCCACTGTTCCCAGACCAGTTAACCCACTGTTCCCAGACCAGTTAACCCACTGTTCCCAGACCAGTTAACCCACTGTTCCCAGACCAGTTAACCCACTGTTCCTAGACCAGTTACCCCACTGTTCCTAGACCAGTTACCCCACTGTTCCTAGACCAGTTAACCCACTGTTCCCAGACCAGTTAACCCACTGTTCCCAGACCAGTTAACCCACTGTTCCTAGACCAGTTAACCCACTGTTCCCAGACCAGTTAACCCACTGTTCCTAGACCAGTTACCCCACTGTTCCTAGACCAGTTAACCCACTGTTCCCAGACCAGTTAACCCACTGTTCCCAGACCAGTTAACCCACTGTTCCTAGACCAGTTAACCCACTGTTCCCAGACCAGTTAACCCACTGTTCCTAGACCAGTTACCCCACTGTTCCTAGACCAGTTAACCCACTGTTCCCAGACCAGTTAACCCACTGTTCCCAGACCAGTTAACCCACTGTTCCTAGACCAGTTAACCCACTGTTCCCAGACCAGTTAACCCACTGTTCCTAGACCAGTTAACCCACTGTTCCCAGACCAGTTAACCCACTGTTCCTAGACCAGTTAACCCACTGTTCCTAGACCAGTTAACCCACTGTTCCCAGACCAGTTAACCCACTGTTCCCAGACCAGTTAACCCACTGTTCCCAGACCAGTTAACCCACTGTTCCCAGACCAGTTAACCCACTGTTCCCAGACCAGTTAACCCACTGTTCCTAGACCAGTTACCCCACTGTTCCTAGACCAGTTACCCCACTGTTCCTAGACCAGTTAACACCACTGTTCCTAGACCAGTTAACCCACTGTTCCTAGACCAGTTACCCCACTGTTCCTAGACCAGTTAACCCACTGTTCCTAGACCAGTTACCCCACTGTTCCTAGACCAGTTAACCCACTGTTCCTAGACCAGTTAACCCACTGTTCCTAGACCAGTTAACCCACTGTTCCTAGACCAGTTAACCCACTGTTCCTAGACCAGTTAACCCACTGTTCCTAGACCAGTTAACCCACTGTTCCTAGACCAGTTAACCGACTGTTCCTAGACCAGTTAACCCACTGTTCCACTGTTCCTTTTTAATGAAATAAAAGTCTGTGTTCTGGTGTCTGTAATGGAAATAAAAGTCTGTGTTCTGGTGTCTGTAATGGAAATAAAGTCTGTGTTCTGGTGTCTGTAATGGAAATAAAAGTCTGTGTTCTGGTGTCTGTAATGGAAATAAAAGTCTGTGTTCTGGTGTCTGTAATGGAAATAAAAGTCTGTGTTCTGGTGTCTGTAATGGAAATAAAAGTCTGTGTTCTGGTGTCTGTAATGGAAATAAAGTCTGTGTTCTGGTGTCTGTAATGGAAATAAAAGTCTGTGTTCTGGTGTCCGTAATGGAAATAAAAGTCTGTGTTCTGGTGTCTGTAATGGAAATAAAAGTCTGTGTTCTGGTGTCTGTAATGGAAATAAAAGTCTGTGTTCTGGTGTCTGTAATGGAAATAAAAGTCTGTGTTCTGGTGTCTGTAATGGAAATAAAAGTCTGTGTTCTGGTGTCTGTAATGGAAATAAAAGTCTGTGTTCTGGTGTCTGTAATGGAAATAAAAGTCTGTGTTCTGGTGTCTGTAATGGAAATAAAATCTTCCATAACTTGTCTAAATGAAATCATATCTGCTCACCTCTCTGCACTACAGAGCAACACGACGTGGATTTAATAGAATGTAGAGCTGGACTAGTTAATGCGTCATCCCATATTTAACATGTTCACAATACTGCCGACTGATTTCAGATCAAATCTGATGTGAAGTCACTCCTCCACGAAGCCAGTAAAAAGACATGGTAATATAGTCCAGATCAGTAAATGACTCTTAGTACAATAAACCCAGGAAGTGGTTGACTGTACAAAATACTGGGTTGACTGGTGGCCTTGTCGTATACAACATGTAGTCATGTAGTACTAATCTGGCAGCTAATGCTACTGCTAATGCTAACTACATTCATTGTCAATGGTTCAATAAGTGTTCAACAGATATTGAAAGGACTACTAGAAAATGTGTGAGAAACATCAGTTAAACTGCACAGATGTATCACCGCTTCATCCATGTTAAATAAACATCAACAAGCGGTCAGCGTTTTGTCATTTAGCTAGCTAGCATGCGCCGACGTTTGCTAACATGCGTTGCTATGGTTAATGAAGTACCTTAAGCTGTCAGGAGCAATCTGTCTCTGAAAAAAATAGACTAAAAAGTTCATTTTCTACACTAATAATTCCCGTACTTACATATGAAATGCCTTCCCACGTCGCTTTGAATTGGTGCCGGGCTGCATCCGTACGCCTCACATCGTGGCACTGTAAACAAGTTGGCTACAGTAGTTGAATGTGGTGATATGGGTTTCCACCCCCCCCCCCCACCCCCCTGATTCACTTCCATTAATCAAAACCATGAAATGAGGAGTAAATAGTCACTGACCTGCAGTCAGCCAAGTTCTCCACTCCACCAGTCCTGCCAGGAATCACAATAGTCCTACTCTCCCGGCTGAGGAAGACAGGAATCACACAGCCTTTCTGGAGAGGGAGGCCAAACTATTGGCAAATGGATTGTCTCTGGGCTCACCTGTAGAAGCCGAGGGATTTCATGTTCTTCACCTTCTCAGACTCATAGGGTCGAGTCCCTAATGGCACCCTATTCCCTACATGTAGTGCACTACCCTACAGGCCCTGATAAAAAAATGAGTGCACTACATGGTGGATAGGGTTCAATTGGGGATGTGCCCATGTGCCCAGGCTGCCGATCGATCCAGCCAGTCTGGAGGATCCCTCAGGCACCCGTCTGCGTTCAGGAGAGCCTCTCTCCAGCCTCTGTGTGTGTGTGTGTGTGTGTGTGTGTGTGTGTGTGTGTGTGCCATCTGCGTTCAGGGGAGCTTTTCTCTCCAGACTCTTCAGGGAGTTAGCAAGGCTGAAGAGTATTTACACTGGAGAAGAGAGGAAAATGAAATATTTTTTAAAGCCCTGCTCTCGCTAAATTTAATCAATTCTTATAGCAGCTGCCTCAGTGGTTGCAATGTTCCTGCTGACTGTCGGAGCTCAAGAGATGAAACACTTTGAGGATAGTTTTTTATATCTTTTTTTGACGACAATTACAGTGGAAGTGTTTACCAGTTGGACCTGAGATTTGAGACGAAGCAGAGCGGAGATTTCCTCAAGTCACGCTGCCGTTGTCACGGCAATAAACACAAAAGAAGAAGAGTTCGTCATCAGGAAGAGTCAGAAGTCTCCATGAACCCTAATTAATTAAAGGTGGTACACTATTTCCTCAAGTCACGCTGCCGTTGTCACGGCAATAAACACAAAAGAAGAAGAGTTCGTCATCAGGAAGAGTCAGAAGTCTCCATGAACCCTAATTAATTAATGGTGGGACACTATTTCCTCAAGTCACGCTGCCGTTGTCACGGCAATAAACACAATAGAAGAAGAGTTCGTCATCAGGAAGAGTCAGAAGTCTCCATGAACCCTAATTAATTAAAGGTGGTACACTATTTCCTCAAGTCACGCTGCCGTTGTCACGGCAATAAACACAAAAGAAGAAGAGTTCGTCATCAGGAAGAGTCAGAAGTCTCCATGAACCCTAATTAATTAATGGTGGTACACTATTTCCCATAGGACACTGATGCACTAAATAGGGAATAGGTTGCCATTTGGGACTCAAGCCGTAAGGGACTACTCCTTAATAACATGTATATAATATAGACAGTGTTGAGCAGCGTAGAGAACCCGTTTGTCTCATAGGAGACAGACTCCTGCAATTAGTTCTGATAATTAGTGGTCTGAGTGTATCTGATTAAGATGATAGATGTCCCTTGGACTAATTAAATAATACGTGACGTCAGTCTGTATTGATTTTAGTCACCCCACTCCCACATAATGACTTACATAAAGTGGTGATCATTCATGCTGTATTGTGACAAAGACTGTGTCCCAAATGACAACATTTTGTCTTTATAGTGCACTTCTGTTGACCAGGGCCCACTGGGCTGCAAAGAACTTCATCATTGAAAATCCAAAATGATCACGAAAAAAACATCAGGATAGTTTTTTTGTTTGGGATTGCTGCGTCTGATCACATTTCAGTGGGAAATGTTATTTTCCTTCGGATAAAAGAGGAAACAAGTCTATCCCCGAGGCCTTCAAACTTTTGAGAATTCCGCCAAAATATTATAAACTATTAGAATAAGTGTCACTGACCTCACCAATATGGCAGAACCCGAAGGCTTCAGTATCACTGACCTCACCAATATGGCAGCACCCGAAGACTTCAGTATCACTGACCTCACCAATATGGCAGCACCCGAAGACTTCAGTATCACTGACCTCACCAATATGACAGCACCCGAAGACTTCAGTATCACTGACCTCACCAATATGGCAGAACCCAAAGACTTCAGTATCACTGACCTCACCAATATGGCAGCACCCAAAGACTTCAGTACCACTGACCTCACCAATATGGCAGCACCCAAAGACTTCAGTATCACTGAACTCACCAATATGGCAGCACCCTAAGACTTCAGTATCACTGAACTCACCAATATGGCAGAACCTGAAGACTTCAGTATCACTGACCTCACCAATATGTCAGAACCTGAAGACTTCAGTATAACTGATCTCACCAATATGGCAGAACCTGAAGAAATCTGTGTCACTGACCTCACCAATTTGGCAGAACCCGAAGACTTCAGTATGGCTGACCTCACCAATATGGCAGAATCTGAAGTCCTGAAGACTTCAGTATCACTGACCTCACCAATATGACAGAACCTGAAGACCTGAAGACTTCAGTATGGCTGACCTCACCATTATGACAGAACCTGAAGACCTGAAGACTTCAGTATGGCTGACCTCACCATTATGACAGAACCTGAAGACCTGAAGACTTCAGTATGGCTGACCTCACCATTATGACAGAACCTGAAGACCTGAAGACTTCAGTATGGCTGACCTCACCATTATGACAGAACCTGAAGACCTGAAGACTTCAGTATCACTGACCTCACCAATATGACAGAACCTGAAGACCTGAAGACTTCAGTATATCCATCGTTCTAAATAGATTTTGCAGGAGGGATGTGACCTTGTGTCCCTCTGAATATTATAACTAAAGAAATATTAGAGTTACATCTGATTGAACCTCGTGACCTGTATCCAAGGTCACCTCCCAGCGAGAGGGTTAGCGTCTGAATACGTGCTACTGTATGTTACCAACAATCCCTAAGGCGACCAAAAAGCAACACATACATTGTAATCTTTCCTTTTCGCTGTGTACGGGGTTGAAGTTAAGTTCATGTGCTTACATTATTCATTAGCGTTTTGTTGTATCGTGTTAAAAACCAATCCCTTGGAAGAGAATGTGATTCAAACGGAGAAACAGTTGGCAGAGGTTTTGCTCCAGCCCACACACACATCTCACTGAGTAAAAGTCTGTATTTTCTCACAAGAAAGCTAAGTTCCTGATTTCTTAAAAAAAAAATGATGCCTGACCTCACCAATATGGCAGAACCTGAAGACTTCATTACCACTGACCTCACCAATATGACAGAACCTGAAGAGTTCAGTATCACTGACCTCACCAATATGACAGAACCTGAAGACTTCAGTATCACTGACCTCACCAATATGACAGAACCTGAAGACTTCAGTATCACTGACCTCACCAATATGACAGAACCTGAAGACTTCAGTATCACTGACCTCACCAATATGGCAGAACCTGAAGACTTCAGTATCACTGACCTCACCAATATGACAGAACCTGAAGACTTCAGTATCACTGACCTCACCAATATGGCAGAACCTGAAGACTTCAGTATCACTGACCTCACCAATATGGCAGAACCTGAAGACTTCAGTATCACTGACCTCACCAATATGACAGAACCTGAAGACTTCAGTATTACTGACCTCACCAATATGACAGAACCTGAAGACTTCAGTATCACTGACCTCACCAATATGGCAGCACCCGAAGACTTCAGTATCACTGACCTCACCAATATGGCAGAACCTGAAGACTTCAGTATCACTGACCTCACCAATATGGCAGAACCCGAAGACTTCAGTATCACTGACCTCACCAATATGGCAGCACCCGAAGACTTCAGTATCACTGACCTCACCAATATGGCAGAACCTGAAGACTTCAGTATCACTGACCTCACCAATATGGCAGAACCTGAAGACTTCAGTATTACTGACCTCACCAATATGGCAGAACCTGAAGACTTCAGTATCACTGACCTCACCAATATGACAGAACCTGAAGACTTCAGTATCACTGACCTCACCAATATGACAGAACCTGAAGACTTCAGTATCACTGACCTCACCAATATGACAGAACCTGAAGACTTCAGTATCACTGACCTCACCAATATGGCAGAACCTGAAGACTTCAGTATCACTGACCTCACCAATATGACAGAACCTGAAGACTTCAGTATCACTGACCTCACCAATATGGCAGAACCTGAAGACTTCAGTATCACTGACCTCACCAATATGGCAGAACCTGAAGACTTCAGTATCACTGACCTCACCAATATGACAGAACCTGAAGACTTCAGTATTACTGACCTCACCAATATGACAGAACCTGAAGACTTCA
>NW_022262621.1:12500-15000 GCF_002021735.2 Oncorhynchus kisutch | reverse complement strand
TGTGTGTGTGTGTGTGTGTGTGTGTGTGTGTGTCACGTGTGTGTGTGTGTGTGTGTGTGTGTGTGTGTGTGTGTGTGCTTGTATTTATCTGTGTTTGTCTGTGTGTGTGTGTGTGTGTGTATGTCACGTGTGGTGTGTGTGTGTCCAGTGTGTGTGTGTGTGTGTGTGTGTGTGTGTGTGTGTGTGTGTGTGTGTGTGTGTGTGTGTGTGTGTGTGTGTGTGTGTGTGTGTCACGTGTGTGTGTGTGTGTGTGTGTGTGTGTGTGTGTGTGCTTGTATTTATCTGTGTTTGTCTGTGTGTGTGTGTGTGTGTATGTCACGTGTGGTGTGTGTGTGTCCAGTGTGTGTGTGTCCAGTGTGTGTGTGTGTGTGTGTGTGTGTGTGTGTGTGTGTGTGTGTGTGTGTGTGACTATGCCTCTATGTAATCCGTGTCTTCGTGTCCTCATGTTTATTGTAAATGTATGAATAAATTAATGCATTAACCTGGAAGAGATTTAAATATTTATCCTGTGGTTTCTTTCTTTCTTATTATTTCCTTATTTGAGGGACTTCCTTTACTGTGATTCCTTTACTGTGATTCCATTACTGTGATTCCATTACTGTGATTCCTTTACTGTGATTCCTTTACTGTGATTCCTTTACTGTGAATCTTTTACTGTGATTCCTTTACTGTGATTCCTTTACTGTGATTCCTTTACTGTGATTCCTTTACTGTGATTCCTTTACTGTGATTCCTTTACTGTGATTCCTTTACTGTGACTCCTTTCCCTTTGAGTGTTTTTTTCTCATTGTGTGAGTGAGTGAGTCAGTCACCTGAGCCACGCCCCTCATACCTGAGGAGCATTGGAGTTACGAGCTGTCCCTGCATGAAGGCAGCTCTCAGACATGGTTCAGGAGATTTAAGCCGTCAATGGAAGAGGACAGGTGCCAAAAGGCAGGGCTCAGCCACACACACTGCCGCCACATCTGGGGAGAGGGGAGCGGATGAGTATGACCCTGCCCGGGATGAAGAGCCCGGACGGAACGACCCTGCTCGGGATGAAGAGCCCGGACGGAACGACCCTGCTCGGGATGAAGAGCCCGAACGACCCGGCTCGGGATGAGGAGCCGAACGACGTGTGAGGGTGTACCAACTGTTTCCGGTACGATGACATTGCAGATAATGCTGTGTCCACCCTCTAAACGTGGTCTGCTACGATGAGACTGCAGAGGCAGTGACGACCGCATCAGAATCCCATGAATGCCGAGGTGGACGAGCGCTCCGTGCCAAACTACCGTGGACTCCTAGCGTGTAGGAGGTGTGAGTGAGCCCAGTCCTTGTGTTCTGTGTTTATCCTGTAAACACATTAATACTAAGATACTAAATAACCACTGACACACTGACTGTATACCTCCTACCTGTTCTACTGGGATTAAAACAACAATGAATAAAGAAATAGCACTGAATGAGCAGGTTTATATATACAGCGCCCTCATTAAGTATTCAGCCTGCTCATTCTGTCTCCTAGAGATGAACGTACTTTGGTGCGAAAAGTGCAAATCAATCCCAGAATATCAGCAAAAAGACCTTGTGAAGATGCTGGAGGAAACAGGTACAAAAGTATCTATATCCACAGTAAAAACGAGTCCTATCTAAACATAACCTGAAAGACCGCTCAGCAAGGAAGAAGCCACTGCTCCAAAATCGCCATAAAAAAGCCAGTCTACTGTTTGCAACTGCACATGGGGACAAAGATCGTAGTTTTTGGAGAAATGTCCTCTGGTCTGATGAAATAAAAATAGAACTGTTTGGAAATAATGACCATCTTGTTTGGAGGAAAAAGGCGGATGCTCGCAAGCCGAAGAACACCATCCCAACCATGAAGCACAGGGGTGGGCAGCATCATGTTGTGGAGGTGCTTTGCTGCAGGAGGGACTGGTGCACTTTACAAAATCGACGGCATTATGAGTCAGGAAAAGAATGTGGATATATTGAAGCAACATCTCAAGACATCAGTCAGGAAGTTAAAGCTTGGTCGCAAATGGGTCTTCCAAATGGACAATACCGCCCATGCATAGTTCCAAAGTTCTGGCAAAATGGCACAAGGACAACAAAGTCAAGGTATTGGAATGCCCATCACATGGGTATTATATATCATCACCATGGGTATGATATAGGTATTATATGGGTATTCTATGGGTATTATATAGGTATTCTAAGGGTATTATATAGGTATTCTCTGGCTATTCTATGGGTATTATATAGGTATTATATGGGTATTCTATAGGTATTCTATGGGTATTATATAGGTATTCTATAGGTATTCTCTGGGTATTATATGGGTATTATATGGGTATTCTATGGGTATTATATAGGTATTCTATGGGTATTATATAGGTATTCTATGGGTATTATATAGGTATTCTCTGGGTATTATATAGGTATTCTATGGGTATTGTATGGGTATAATATAGGTATTCTCTGGGTATTATATAGGTATTCTATGGGTATTCTATATGTA
>NW_022262621.1:0-7500 GCF_002021735.2 Oncorhynchus kisutch | reverse complement strand
CCTTATCCAAACCCTTATCCTAACCCTTATTCTAACCCTTATTCTAACCCTTATTCTAAACCCTTATCCTAACCCTTATCCTAACCCTTATTCTAACCCTTATCCTAACCCTTATTCTAACCCTTATCCTAACCCGTATCCTAACCCTTATTCTAACCCTTATCCTAATCCTTATCCCTAACCCTTATTCTAACCCTTATTCTAACCCTTATCCAAACCCTTATCCTAACCCTTATCCAAACCCTTATCCTAACCCTTATCCTAACCCTTATCCAAACCCTTATCCAAACCCTTATCCTAATCCTTATCCTAACCCTTATCCAAACCCTTATCCTAACCCTTATCCTACCCTTATCCAAACCCTTATTCTAACCCTTATTCTAACCCTTATTCTAACCCTTATCCTAACCCTTATCCTAACCCTTATTCTAACCCTTATCCAAACCCTTATCCTAACCCTTATCCTAACCCTTATCCAAACCCTTATCCTAACCCTTATCCTAACCTGTATCCTAACCCTTATCCAAACCCTTATCCAAACCCTTATCCTAACCCTTATCCTAACCCTTATTCTAACCCTTATTCTAACCCTTATCCTAACCCTTATCCTGACCCTTATTCTAACCCTTATTCTAACCTTATTCTAAACCCTTATCCAAACCTTATCCTAACCCTTATCCTAACCCTTATCATAACCCTTATCCTGACCCCTATCCTAACCCTTATCCTGACCCCTATCCTAACCCTTATCCTAACCTTTATCCTAACCCTTATTCTAACCCTATTCTAACCCTTATTCTAACCCTTATCCTAACCCTTATCCTGACCCTTATCCTAATCCTTATCCTAACCCTTATCCTGACCCCTATCCTAACCCTTATCCTGACCCCTATCCTAACCCTTATCCTAACCTTTATCCTAACTCTTATTCTAACCCTATTCTAACCCTATTCTAACCCTTATCCTAACCCTTATCCTGACCCTTATCCTAACCCTTATCCTAACCCTTATCCAAACCTTTATTCTAACCCTTATTCTAAACCTTATCCTAACCCTTATTCTAACCCTTATCCAAACCCTTATCCTAACCCTTATTCTAACCCTTATCCTAACCCTTATCCTAATCCTTATTCTAACCCTTATTCTAACCCTTATCCTAACCCTTATCCAAACCCTTATTATAACCCTTATCCTAACCCTTATCCTAACCTTTATCATAACCCTTATCCAAACCCTTATTCTAACCCTTATTCTAACCCTTATCCTGAACCTTATCCTAATCCTTATCCAAACCCTTATTCTAAACCTTATTCTAACCCTTATCCTGACCCTTATCCTAATCCTTATCCTAAACCTTATCCTAACCCTTATCCAAACCCTTATTCTAACCCTTATTCTAACCTTATCCTGACCCTTATCCTAATCCTTATCCTAACCCTTATCCTGACCCTTATCCTAATCCTTATCCTAACCCTTATCCTGACCCTTATTCTAACCCTTATCCTAACCCTTATCCTGACCCTTATTCTAACCCTTATTCTAACCCTTATCCTAACCCTTATCCTGACCTTTATCCTAATCCTTATCCTGACCCTTATCCTGACCCTTATTCTAACCCTTATTCTAACCCTTATCCTAACCCTTATCCTGACCCTTATCCTAATCCTTATCCTAACCTTAGGCAAGCAGTTTCTTATCAACAAATAATTTGTTGGTTATTATAACCATCTGTAGAGCTGTTAGTGGGACAGACACTGTCCTCATAGACAAGCCCTCTGATTGGTTATTAACCCCCCTCATAGACAAGCCCTCTGATTGGTTATTAACCCCCCTCATAGACCAGCCCTCTGATTGGTTATTAACCCCCCTCATAGACACGCCCTCTGATTGGTTATTAACCCCCCTCATAGACAAGCCCTCTGATTGGTTATTAACCCCCCTCATAGACAAGCTCTCTGATTGGTTATTAACCCCCCTCATAGACCAGCCCTCTGATTGGTTATTAACCCCCCTCATAGACACGCCCTCTGATTGGTTATTAACCCCCCTCATAGACAAGCCCTCTGATTGGTTATTAACCCCCCTCATAGACAAGCCCTCTGATTGGTTATTAACCCCCTCATAGACACGCCCTCTGATTGGTTATTAACCCCCCTCATAGACACGCACTCTGATTGGTTATTAACCCCCCTCATAGACCAGCCCTCTGATTGGTTATTAACCACCCTCATAGACAAGCCCTCTGATTGGTTATTAACCCCCCCTCATAGACACGCCCTCTGATTGGTTATTAACACCCCTCATAGACAAGCCCTCTGATTGGTTATTAACCCCCCTCATAGACACTCCCTCTGATTGGTTATTAACCCCCCTCATAGACAAGCCCTCTGATTGGTTATTAACCCATCTAGTATTCTCTAAAATGCATCTAAAATGCTGGAAGGTGACAAAGACAAAAGTATCAAAGGTGTAGCTGGTGGCTTAGTTATTTTCCAGCTGTGGAAGGAGAACATTGTACAACTTTACGTTGACTCATCTTGTTTTTCAACCACAGCAATAAAGAACTTGTCATCTACCCATCATCGTCAACCCCTCAACGTGTCTAAACCCCAGAGGTCGTATCATTCAACTGTAATCTTGTTTTATTATGTTTTATCAAACCTTTATGTTCTCAGGGAGTCCTAGCGAGACCCAAGGTCTCTTTTACAGTTGAGCCCTGAAACGTTGACTTTGTCCTTCCTTCCTTCCTTCTAATATTGTCAAACCCAGAACATGTGTTAGACATGGTAGCCATGGCAACATCCTCTTCACATAGAGCACTTGCTGGAGTTCATTATAACAGTCTGACTGTGTAAGAAAAAGTAACTATAACAGTCTGACTGTGTAGATACAGTAACTATAACAGTCTGACTGTGTAGAAACAGTAACTATAACAGTCTGACTGTGTAGAAACAGTAACTATAACAGTCTGACTGTGTAGAAACAGTAACTATAACAGTCTGACTGTGTAGAAACAGTAACTATAACAGTCTGACTGTGTAGAAACAGTAACTATAGACAGTCTGACTGTGTAGAAACAGTAACTATAACAGTCTGACTGTGTAGAAACAGTAACTATAACAGTCTGACTGTGTAGAAGCAGTAACTATAACAGTCTGACTGTGTAGAAACAGTAACTATAACAGTCTGACGTGGTAGTAACAAGTAACTATTAACAGTCCCCTGGACTGTGTAGAAACAGTACTATAAACAGTCTGACTGTGTAGAAACAGTAACTATAACACAGTACTGACTGTGTAGTAAACAGTAACATTATAACAGGTCTGGACTGTGTAGAACAACAGTAACTCTAACAGTTCCTCGACTGTTGTAGCAACAGTAACTATAACAGTCTGACTGTGTTAGAAACGTAACTATACAGTCTGACTGTGTAGACCCCCAACAGTAACTATAACAGTCTGACTGGTGTAGGACACCGTAACTATAACAGTCTGACTGTGTGAAGAACAGTATAATCCACTAACAGTCTGACTGTGTAGAAGTAACATAACAGTCTGACTGTGTAGACAGTAACTATAACAGTCTGACTGTGTAGAAACAGTAACTATAACAGTCTGACTGTGTAGAAACAGTAACTATAACAGTCTGACTGTGTAGAAACAGTAACTATAACAGTCTGACTGTGTAGAAACAGTAACTATAACAGTCTGACTGTGTAGAAACAGTAACTATAACAGTCTGACTGTGTAGAAACAGTAACTATAACAGTCTGACTGTGTAGAAACAGTAACTATAACAGTCTGACTGTGTAGAAACAGTAACTATAACAGTCTGACTGTGTAGAAACAGTAACTATAACAGTCTGACTGTGTAGAAACAGTAACTATAACAGTCTGACTGTGTAGAAACAGTAACTATAACAGTCTGACTGTGTAGAAACAGTAACTATAACAGTCTGACTGTGTAGAAACAGTAACTATAACAGTCTGACTGTGTAGAAACAGTAACTATAACAGTCTGACTGTGTAGAAACAGTAACTATAACAGTCTGACTGTGTAGAAACAGTAACTATAACAGTCTGACTGTGTAGAAACAGTAACTATAACAGTCTGACTGTGTAGAAACAGTAACTATAACAGTCTGACTGTGTAGAAACAGTAACTATAACAGTCTGACTGTGTAGAAACAGTAACTATAACAGTCTAACAGTGTAGATACAGTAACTATAACAGTCTGACTGTGTAGATACAGTAACTATAACAGTCTGACTGTGTAGAAACAGTAACTATAACAGTCTGACTGTGTAGAAACAGTAACTATAACAGTCTGACTGTGTAGAAACAGTAACTATAACAGTCTGACTGTTTAGAAACAGTAACTATAACAGTCTGACTGTGTAGAAACAGTAACTATAACAGTCTGACTGTGTAGAAACAGTAACTATAACAGTCTGACTGTGTAGAAACAGTAACTATAACAGTCTGACTGTGTAGAAACAGTAACTATAACAGTCTGACTGTGTAGAAACAGTAACTATAACAGTCTGACTGTGTAGAAACAGTAACTATAACAGTCTGACTGTGTAGAAACAGTAACTATAACAGTCTGACTGTGTAGAAACAGTAACTATAACAGTCTGACTGTGTAGAAACAGTAACTATAACAGTCTGACTGTGTAGAAACAGTAACTATAACAGTCTGACTGTGTAGAAACAGTAACTATAACAGTCTGACTGTGTAGAAACAGTAACTATAACAGTCTGACTGTGTAGAAACAGTAACTATAACAGTCTGACTGTGTAGAAACAGTAACTATAACAGTCTGACTGTGTAGAAACAGTAACTATAACAGTCTGACTGTGTAGAAACAGTAACTATAACAGTCTGACTGTGTAGAAACAGTAACTATAACAGTCTGACTGTGTAGAAACAGTAACTATAACAGTCTGACTGTGTAGAAACAGTAACTATAACAGTCTGACTGTGTAGAAACAGTAACTATAACAGTCTGACTGTGTAGAAACAGTAACTATAACAGTCTGACTGTGTAGAAACAGTAACTATAACAGTCTGACTGTGTAGAAACAGTAACTATAACAGTCTGACTGTGTAGAAACAGTAACTATAACAGTCTGACTGTGTAGAAACAGTAACTATAACAGTCTGACTGTGTAGAAACAGTAACTATAACAGTCTACTGTGTAGAAACAGTAACTATAACAGTCTGACTGTGTAGAAACAGTAACTATAACAGTCTGACTGTGTAGAAACAGTAACTATAACAGTCTGACTGTGTAGAACAGTAACTATAAACAGTCTGACTGTGTAGAAACAGTAACTATACAGTCTGACTGTGTAGAAACAGTAACTATAACAGTCTGACTGTGTAGAAACAGTAACTATAACAGTCTGACTGTGTAGAAACAGTAACTATAACAGTCTGACTGTGTAGAAACAGTAACTATAACAGTATGACTGTGTAGAAACAGTAACTATAACAGTCTGACTGTGTAGAAACAGTAACTATAACAGTCTGACTGTGTAGAAACAGTAACTATAACAGTCTGACTGTGTAGAAACAGTAACTATAACAGTCTGACTGTGTAGAAACAGTAACTATAACAGTCTGACTGTGTAGAAACAGTAACTATAACAGTCTGACTGTGTAGAAGAAGAAACAGTAACTATAACAGTCTGACTGTGTAGAAACAGTAACTATAACAGTCTGACTGTGTAGAAACAGTAACTATAACAGTCTGACTGTGTAGAAACAGTAACTATAACAGTCTGACTGTGTAGAAACAGTAACTATAACAGTCTGACTGTGTAGAAACAGTAACTATAACAGTCTGACTGTGTAGAAACAGTAACTATAACAGTCTGACTGTGTAGAAACAGTAACTATAACAGTCTGACTGTGTAGAAAAGTAACTATAACAGTCTGACTGTGTAGAAACAGTAACTATAACAGTCTGACTGTGTAGAAACAGTAACTATAACAGTCTGACTGTGTAGAAACAGTAACTATAACAGTCTGACTGTGTAGAAACAGTAACTA
Source organism: Oncorhynchus kisutch (assembly GCF_002021735.2). Classification (NCBI taxonomy): domain Eukaryota; kingdom Metazoa; phylum Chordata; class Actinopteri; order Salmoniformes; family Salmonidae; genus Oncorhynchus; species Oncorhynchus kisutch. The sequence goes on along the minus strand of NW_022262621.1, from coordinate 1,441 downwards.
TAACAGTCTGACTGTGTAGAAACAGTAACTATAACAGTCTAACTGTGTAGAAACAGTAACTATACAGTCTAACTGTGTAGAAAAGTGACTAATAACAGTCTGACTGTGTAGAAACAGTAACTATAACAGTCTGACTGTGTAGAAACAGTAACTATAACAGTCTGACGTGTGTAGAAAACAGTAACTATAACAGTCTGACTGTGTAGAAACAGTAACTATAACAGTCTAACTGTGTAGAAACAGTAACTATACAGTCTAACTGTGTAGAACAAAGAAACAGTAACTATACAGTCGACTGTGTAGAAACAGTAACTATAACAGTCTGACTGTGTAGAAACAGTAACTATAACAGTCTGACTGTGTAGAAACAGTAACTATAACAGTCTGACTGTGTAGAAACAGTAACTATAACAGTCTGACTGTGTAGAAACAGTAACTATAACAGTCTGACTGTGTAGAAACAGTAACTATAACAGTCTGACTGTGTAGAAACAGTAACTATAACAGTCTGACTGTGTAGAAACAGTAACTATAACAGTCTGACTGTGTAGAAACAGTAAATATAACAGTCTGACTGTGTAGAAACAGTAACTATAACAGTCTGACTGTGTAGAAACAGTAACTATAACAGTCTGACTGTGTAGAAACAGTAACTTTAACAGTCTAACTGTGTAGATAGAAACAGTAACTGTGTAGAAACAGTAACTATAACAGTCTGACTGTGTAGAAACAGTAACTATAACAGTCTGACTGTGTAGAAACAGTAACAGTTGTGTAGAAACAGTAACTATAACAGTCTAACTGTGTAGATGTAGAAACAGTAACTGTGTAGAAACAGTAAACTATAACAGTGTTGTAACTGTGTAGAAGAAAACAGTAAACAGTATATAACAGTCTGACTGTGTAGAAACAGTAACTATAACAGTCTGTGTAGAAACAGTAACTATAACAGACTGTGTAGAAACAGTAACTATAACAGTCTAACTGTTGTAGAAATAGTAATGTGTAGAAACAGTAACTATAACAGTTTAACTGTGTAGAAACAGTAACTATAACAGTCTGACTCTGTAGAAACAGTAACTGTTGTAGAAACAGTAAACTATAACAGTCTAACTGTGTAGAAACCAAGTAACACTGTGTATAAAACAGTAACTATAACAGTCTGACTGTGTAGAAAGAAACAGTAAACTATAACAGTCTGACTGTGTAGAAACAGTAACTATAACAGTCTGACTGTGTAGAAACAGTAACTATAACAGTCTGACTGTGTAGAAACAGTAACTATAACAGTCTGATGTGTAGAAACAGTAACTATAACAGTCTGACTGTGTAGAAACAGTAACTATAACAGTCTGACTGTGTAGAGAACAGTAACTATAACAGTCTGACTGTGTAGATACAGTAACTATAAACAGTACTGACTGTGTAGAAACAGTAACTA
>NW_022262620.1:45000-70075 GCF_002021735.2 Oncorhynchus kisutch | reverse complement strand
TTGTTTTGTGTCGCACTGCTTTGCTTTATCTTGGTCAGGTCGCAGTTGTAACTGAGAACTTGTTCTGAACTAGCCTACCTGGTTAAATAAAGGTGTCTGAACTAGCCTACCTGGTTAAATAAAGGTGAAATAAAAAAGATCAGTCAGACGCCAGTCATTCAGAGTGTGTGTGTGTGTGTGTGTGGTGTGTGTGTGTGTGTGTTGTTGTGTGTTGTGTGTGTGTGTGTGTGGTTGTGTTGTGGTGTGTGTGTGTGTGTGTGTGTGTGTGTGTGTGTGTGTGTGTGTGTTATGAGCAATCGGTAAGGCTTTGTTTGGCTACACTGTAGAGTATCTACAGATTGACTATCTACTGACTATCAGTAACATTTAAACTATTTACTAACCCTAACCCTTATTCTAACCCTTATCCTAACCCTTATCCAACCCTTATCCTAACCCTTATTCTAACCCTTATTCTAACCCTTATTCTAACCCTTATCCTAACCCTTATCCTAACCCTTATTCTAACCCTTATCCTAACCCTTATTCTAACCCTTATCCTAACCCGTATCCTAACCCTTATTCTAACCCTTATCCTAATCCTTATCCTAACCCTTATTCTAACCCTTATTCTAACCCTTATCCAACCCTTATCCTAACCCTTATCCAACCCTTATCCTAACCCTTATCCTAACCCTTATCCAAACCCTTATCCAACCCTTATCCTAATCCTTATCCTAACCTTATCCAAACCCTTATCCTAACCCTTATCCTAACCTTATCCAAACCCTTATTCTAACCCTTATTCTAACCTTATTCTAACCCTTATCCTAACCCTTATCCTAACCCTTATTCTAACCCTTATCCAAACCCTTATCCTAACCCTTATCCTAACCCTTATCCAACCCTTATCCTAACCCTTATCCTAACCTGTATCCTAACCCTTATCCAAACCCTTATCCAAACCCTTATCCTAACCCTTATCCTAACCCTTATTCTAACCCTTATTCTAACCCTTATCCTAACCCTTATCCTGACCCTTATTCTAACCCTTATTCTAACCTTATTCTAACCCTTATCCAAACCTTATCCTAACCCTTATCCTAACCCTTATCATAACCCTTATCCTGACCCCTATCCTAACCCTTATCCTGACCCCTATCCTAACCCTTATCCTAACCTTTATCCTAACCCTTATTCTAACCCTATTCTAACCCTTATTCTAACCCTTATCCTAACCCTTATCCTGACCCTTATCCTAATCCTTATCCTAACCCTTATCCTGACCCCTATCCTAACCCTTATCCTGACCCCTATCCTAACCCTTATCCTAACCTTTATCCTAACCCTTATTCTAACCCTATTCTAACCCTTATTCTAACCCTTATCCTAACCCTTATCCTGACCCTTATCCTAACCCTTATCCTAACCCTTATCCAAACCTTTATTCTAACCCTTATTCTAAACCTTATCCTAACCCTTATTCTAACCCTTATCCAAACCCTTATCCTAACCCTTATTCTAACCCTTATCCTAACCCTTATCCTAATCCTTATTCTAACCCTTATTCTAACCCTTATCCTAACCCTTATCCAACCCTTATTATAACCCTTATCCTAACCCTTATCCTAACCTTTATCATAACCCTTATCCAAACCCTTATTCTAACCCTTATTCTAACCCTTATCCTGAACCTTATCCTAATCCTTATCCAAACCCTTATTCTAAACCTTATTCTAACCCTTATCCTGACCCTTATCCTAATCCTTATCCTAAACCTTATCCTAACCCTTATCCAAACCCTTATTCTAACCCTTATTCTAACCTTATCCTGACCCTTATCCTAATCCTTATCCTAACCCTTATCCTGACCCTTATCCTAATCCTTATCCTAACCCTTATCCTGACCCTTATTCTAACCCTTATCCTAACCCTTATCCTGACCCTTATTCTAACCCTTATTCTAACCCTTATCCTAACCCTTATCCTGACCTTTATCCTAATCCTTATCCTGACCCTTATCCTGACCCTTATTCTAACCCTTATTCTAACCCTTATCCTAACCCTTATCCTGACCCTTATCCTAATCCTTATCCTAACCTTAGCAAGCAGTTCTTATCAACAAATAATTTGTTGGTTATTATAACCATCTGTAGAGCTGTTAGTGGGACAGACACTGTCCTCATAGACAAGCCCTCTGATTGGTTATTAACCCCCCTCATAGACAAGCCCTCTGATTGGTTATTAACCCCCCTCATAGACCAGCCCTCTGATTGGTTATTAACCCCCCTCATAGACACGCCCTCTGATTGGTTATTAACCCCCCTCATAGACAAGCCCTCTGATTGGTTATTAACCCCCCTCATAGACAAGCTCTCTGATTGGTTATTAACCCCCCTCATAGACCAGCCCTCTGATTGGTTATTAACCCCCCTCATAGACACGCCCTCTGATTGGTTATTAACCCCCCTCATAGACAAGCCCTCTGATTGGTTATTAACCCCCCTCATAGACAAGCCCTCTGATTGGTTATTAACCCCCTCATAGACACGCCCTCTGATTGGTTATTAACCCCCCTCATAGACACGCACTCTGATTGGTTATTAACCCCCCTCATAGACCAGCCCTCTGATTGGTTATTAACCACCCTCATAGACAAGCCCTCTGATTGGTTATTAACCCCCCTCATAGACACGCCCTCTGATTGGTTATTAACACCCCTCATAGACAAGCCCTCTGATTGGTTATTAACCCCCCTCATAGACACTCCCTCTGATTGGTTATTAACCCCCCTCATAGACAAGCCCTCTGATGGTTATTAACCCATCTAGTATTCTCTAAAATGCATCTAAAATGCTGGAAGGTGACAAAGACAAAAGTATCAAAGGTGTAGCTGGTGGCTTTAGTTATTTTCCAGCTGTGGAAGGAGAACATTGTACAACTTTACGTTGACTCATCTTGTTTTTCAACCACAGCAATAAAGAACTTGTCATCTACCCATCATCGTCAACCCCTCAACGTGTCTAAACCCCAGAGGTCGTATCATTCAACTGTAATCTTGTTTTATTATGTTTTATCAAACCTTTATGTTCTCAGGGAGTCCTAGCGAGACCAAGGTCTCTTTTACAGTTGAGCCCTGAAACGTTGACTTTGTCCTTCCTTCCTTCCTTCTAATATTTCAACCCAGAACATGTGTTAGACATGGTAGCCATGGCAACATCCTCTTCACATAGAGCAGCTTGCTGGAGTTCATTATAACAGTCTGACTGTGTAGAAAAAGTAACTATAACAGTCTGACTGTGTAGATACAGTAACTATAACAGTCTGACTGTGTAGAAACAGTAACTATAACAGTCTGACTGTGTAGAAACAGTAACTATAACAGTCTGACTGTGTAGAAACAGTAACTATAACAGTCTGACTGTGTAGAAACAGTAACTATAACAGTCTGACTGTGTAGAAACAGTAACTATAACAGTCTGACTGTGTAGAAACAGTAACTATAACAGTCTGACTGTGTAGAAACAGTAACTATAACAGTCTGACTGTGTAGAAGCAGTAACTATAACAGTCTGACTGTGTAGAAACAGTAACTATAACAGTCTGACTGTGTAGTAACAGTAACTATAACAGTCTGACTGTGTAGAAACAGTAACTATAACAGTCTGACTGTGTAGAAACAGTAACTATAACAGTCTGACTGTGTAGAAACAGTAACTATAACAGTCTGACTGTGTAGAAACAGTAACTATAACAGTCTGAATGTGTAGAAACAGTAACTATAACAGTCTGACTGTGTAGAAACAGTAACTATAACAGTCTGACTGTGTAGAAACAGTAACTATAACAGTCTGACTGTGTAGAAACAGTAACTATAACAGTCTGACTGTGTAGAAACAGTAACTATAACAGTCTGACTGTGTAGAAACAGTAACTATAACAGTCTGACTGTGTAGAAACAGTAACTATAACAGTCTGACTGTGTAGAAACAGTAACTATAACAGTCTGACTGTGTAGAAACAGTAACTATAACAGTCTGACTGTGTAGAAACAGTAACTATAACAGTCTGACTGTGTAGAAACAGTAACTATAACAGTCTGAATGTGTAGAAACAGTAACTATAACAGTCTGACTGTGTAGAAACAGTAACTATAACAGTCTGACTGTGTAGAAACAGTAACTATAACAGTCTGACTGTGTAGAAACAGTAACTATAACAGTCTGACTGTGTAGAAACAGTAACTATAACAGTCTGACTGTGTAGAAACAGTAACTATAACAGTCTGACTGTGTAGAAACAGTAACTATAACAGTCTGACTGTGTAGAAACAGTAACTATAACAGTCTGACTGTGTAGAAACAGTAACTATAACAGTCTGACTGTGTAGAAACAGTAACTATAACAGTCTGACTGTGTAGAAACAGTAACTATAACAGTCTGACTGTGTAGAAACAGTAACTATAACAGTCTGACTGTGTAGAAACAGTAACTATAACAGTCTAACAGTGTAGATACAGTAACTATAACAGTCTGACTGTGTAGATACAGTAACTATAACAGTCTGACTGTGTAGAAACAGTAACTATAACAGTCTGACTGTGTAGAAACAGTAACTATAACAGTCTGACTGTGTAGAAACAGTAACTATAACAGTCTGACTGTTTAGAAACAGTAACTATAACAGTCTGACTGTGTAGAAACAGTAACTATAACAGTCTGACTGTGTAGAAACAGTAACTATAACAGTCTGACTGTGTAGAAACAGTAACTATAACAGTCTGACTGTGTAGAAACAGTAACTATAACAGTCTGACTGTGTAGATACAGTAACTATAACAGTCTGACTGTGTAGAAACAGTAACTATAACAGTCTGACTGTGTAGAAACAGTAACTATAACAGTCTGACTGTGTAGAAACAGTAACTATAACAGTCTGACTGTGTAGAAACAGTAACTATAACAGTCTGACTGTGTAGAAACAGTAACTATAACAGTCTGACTGTGTAGAAACAGTAACTATAACAGTCTGACTGTGTAGATACAGTAACTATAACAGTCTGACTGTGTAGAAACAGTAACTATAACAGTCTGACTGTGTAGAAACAGTAACTATAACAGTCTGACTGTGTAGAAACAGTAACTATAACAGTCTGACTGTGTAGAAACAGTAACTATAACAGTCTGACTGTGTAGAAACAGTAACTATAACAGTCTGACTGTGTAGAAACAGTAACTATAACAGTCTGACTGTGTAGAAACAGTAACTATAACAGTCTGACTGTGTAGAAACAGTAACTATAACAGTCTGACTGTGTAGAAACAGTAACTATAACAGTCTGACTGTGTAGAAACAGTAACTATAACAGTCTGACTGTGTAGAAACAGTAACTATAACAGTCTGACTGTGTAGAAACAGTAACTATAACAGTCTAACTGTGTAGAAACAGTAACTATAACAGTCTGACTGTGTAGAAACAGTAACTATAACAGTCTAGCTGTGTAGAAACAGTAACTATAACAGTCTGACTGTGTAGAAACAGTAACTATAACAGTCTGACTGTGTAGAAACAGTAACTATAACAGTCTGACTGTGTAGAAACAGTAACTATAACAGTCTGACTGTGTAGAAACAGTAACTATAACAGTCTGACTGTGTAGAAACAGTAACTATAACAGTCTGACTGTGTAGAAACAGTAACTATAACAGTCTGACTGTGTAGAAACAGTAACTATAACAGTCTGACTGTGTAGATACAGTAACTATAACAGTATGACTGTGTAGAAACAGTAACTATAACAGTCTGACTGTGTAGAAACAGTAACTATAACAGTCTGACTGTGTAGAAACAGTAACTATAACAGTCTGACTGTGTAGAAACAGTAACTATAACAGTCTGACTGTGTAGAAACAGTAACTATAACAGTCTGACTGTGTAGAAACAGTAACTATAACAGTCTGACTGTGTAGAAACAGTAACTATAACAGTCTGACTGTGTAGAAACAGTAACTATAACAGTCTGACTGTGTAGAAACAGTAACTATAACAGTCTGACTGTGTAGAAACAGTAACTATAACAGTCTGACTGTGTAGAAACAGTAACTATAACAGTCTGACTGTGTAGAAACAGTAACTATAACAGTCTGACTGTGTAGAAACAGTAACTATAACAGTCTGACTGTGTAGAAACAGTAACTATAACAGTCTGACTGTGTAGAAACAGTAACTATAACAGTCTGACTGTGTAGAAACAGTAACTATAACAGTCTGACTGTGTAGATACAGTAACTATAACAGTCTGACTGTGTAGAAACAGTAACTATAACAGTCTGACTGTGTAGAAACAGTAACTATAACAGTCTGACTGTGTAGAAACAGTAACTATAACAGTCTAACTGTGTAGAAACAGTAACTATACAGTCTAACTGTGTAGAAACAGTGACTATACAGTCTGACTGTGTAGAAACAGTAACTATAACAGTCTGACTGTGTAGAAACAGTAACTATAACAGTCCTGACTGTGTAGAAACAGTAACTATAACAGTCTGACTGTGTAAGAAACAGTAACTATAACAGTCTAACTGTGTAGAAACAGTAACTATACAGTCTAACTGTGTAGAAACAGTAACTATAACAGTCTGACTGTGTAGAAACAGTAACTATAACAGTCTGACTGTGTAGAAACAGTAACTATAACAGTCTGACTGTGTAGAAACAGTAACTATAACAGTCTGACTGTGTAGAAACAGTAACTATAACAGTCTGACTGTGTAGAAACAGTAACTATAACAGTCTGACTGTGTAGAAACAGTAACTATAACAGTCTGACTGTGTAGAAACAGTAACTATAAACAGTCTGACTGTGTAGAACAGTAACTATAACAGTCTGAATGTGTAGAAACAGTAACTATAACAGTCTGACTGTGTAGAAACAGTAACTATAACAGTCTGACTGTGTAGAAACAGTAACTATAACAGTCTGACTGTGTAGAAACAGTAACTTTAACAGTCTAACTGTGTAGAAACAGTAACTGTGTAGAAACAGTAACTATAACAGTCTAACTGTGTAGAAACAGTAACTATAACAGTCTAACTGTGTAGAAACAGTAACAGTGTAGAAACAGTAACTATAACAGTCTAACTGTGTAGAAACAGTAACTGTGTAGAAACAGTAACTATAACAGTGTAACTGTGTAGAAACAGTAACTATAACAGTCTGACTGTGTAGAAACAGTAACTATAACAGTCTGTGTAGAAACAGTAACTATAACAGACTGTGTAGAAACAGTAACTATAACAGTCTAACTGTGTAGAAATAGTAACTGTGTAGAAACAGTAACTATAACAGTTTAACTGTGTAGAAACAGTAACTATAACAGTCTAACTCTGTAGAAACAGTAACTGTGTAGAAACAGTAACTATAACAGTCTAACTGTGTAGAAACAGTAACTGTGTAGAAACAGTAACTATAACAGTCTGACTGTGTAGAAACAGTAACTATAACAGTCTGACTGTGTAGAAACAGTAACTATAACAGTCTGACTGTGTAGAAACAGTAACTATAACAGTCTGACTGTGTAGAAACAGTAACTATAACAGTCTGACTGTGTAGAAACAGTAACTATAACAGTCTGACTGTGTAGAAACAGTAACTATAACAGTCTGACTGTGTAGAAACAGTAACTATAACAGTCTGACTGTGTAGATACAGTAACTATAACAGTATGACTGTGTAGAAACAGTAACTATAACAGTCTGACTGTGTAGAAACAGTAAACTATAACAGTCTGACTGTGTAGAAACAGTAACTATAACAGTCTGACTGGTGTAGAAAAACAGTAACTATAACAGTCTGACTGTTGTAGAAACAGTAAACTATAACAGTCTGACTGTGTAGAACCAGTAACTATAACAGTCTGACTGTGTAGAAACAGTAACTATAACAGTCTGACTGTGTAGAAACAGTAATTAACAGTCTGACTGTGTAGAAACATAACTATAACAGTCTGACTGTGTAGAAACAGTAACTATAACAGTCTGACTGTGTAGAAACAGTAACTATAACAGTCTGACTGTGTAGAAACAGTAACTATAACAGTCTGAATGTGTAGAAACAGTAACTATAACAGTCTGACTGTGTAGAAACAGTAACTATAACAGTCTGACTGTGTAGAAACAGTAACTATAACGGTCTGACTCTGTAGAAACAGTAACTATAACAGTCTGACTGTGTAGAAACAGTAACTATAACAGTCTGACTGTGTAGAAACAGTAACTATAACAGTCTGACTGTGTAGAAACAGTAACTATAACAGTCGACTGTGTAGAAACAGTAACTATAACAGTCTGACTGTGTAGAAACAGTAACTATAACAGTCTGACTGTGTAGAAACAGTAACTATAACAGTCTGACTGTGTAGAAACAGTAACTATAACAGTCTGAATGTGTAGAAACAGTAACTATAACAGTCTGACTGTGTAGAAACAGTAACTATACAGTCTGACTGTGTAGAAACAGTAACTATAACAGTCTGACTCTGTAGAAACAGTAACTATAACAGTCTGACTGTGTAGATACAGTAACTATAACAGTCTGACTGTGTAGAAACAGTAACTTTAACAGTCTAACTGTGTAGAAACAGTAACTGTGTAGAAACAGTAACTATAACAGTCTAACTGTGTAGAAACAGTAACTATAACAGTCTAACTGTGTAGAAACAGTAACAGTGTAGAAACAGTAACTATAACAGTCTAACTGTGTAGAAACAGTAACTGTGTAGAAACAGTAACTATAACAGTGTAACTGTGTAGAAACAGTAACTATAACAGTCTGACTGTGTAGAAACAGTAACTATAACAGTCTGTGTAGAAACAGTAACTATAACAGACTGTGTAGAAACAGTAACTATAACAGTCTAACTGTGTAGAAATAGTAAACTGTGTAGAAACAGTAACTATAACAGTTTAACTGTGTAGAAACAGTAACTATAACAGTCTAACTCTGTAGAAACAGTAACTGTGTAGAAACAGTAACTATAACAGTCTAACTGTGTAGAAACAGTAACTGTGTAGAAACAGTAACTATAACAGTCTGACTGTGTAGAAACAGTAACTATAACAGTCTGACTGTGTAGAAACAGTAACTATAACAGTCTGACTGTGTAGAAACAGTAACTATAACAGTCTGACTGTGTAGAAACAGTAACTATAACAGTCTGACTGTGTAGAAACAGTAACTATAACAGTCTGACTGTGTAGAAAACAGTAACTATAACAGTCTGACTGTGTAGAAACAGTAACTATAACAGTCTGACTGTGTAGATACAGTAACTATAACAGTATGACTGTGTAGAAACAGTAACTATAACAGTCTGACTGTGTAGAAACAGTAACTATAACAGTCTGACTGTGTAGAAACAGTAACTATAACAGTCTGACTGTGTAGAAACAGTAACTATAACAGTCTGACTGTGTAGAAACAGTAACTATAACAGTCTGACTGTGTAGAACCAGTAACTATACAGTCTGACTGTGTAGAAACAGTAACTATAACAGTCTGACTGTGTAGAAACAGTAACTATAACAGTCTGACTGTGTAGAAACAGTAACTATAACAGTCTGACTGTGTAGAAACAGTAACTATAACAGTCTAACTGTGTAGAAACAGTAACTATAACAGTCTGACTCTGTAGAAACAGTAACTATAACAGTCTGGACTCTGTAGAAACAGTAACTATAACAGTCTGACTGTGTAGAAACAGTAACTATAACAGTCTGACTGTGTAGAACAGTAACTATAACAGTCTGACTGTGTAGAAACAGTAACTATAAACAGTCTGACTGTGTAGAAACAGTAACTGTGTAGAAACAGTAACTATAACAGTCTAACTGTGTAGAACAGTAACTATAACAGTCTAACTGTGTAGAAACAGTAACTATAACAGTCTAACTGTGTAGAAACAGTAACTATAACAGTCTGACTGTGTAGAAACAGTAACTATAACAGTCTAACTGTGTAGAAACAGTAACTATAACAGTATAACTGTGTAGAAACAGTAACTATAACAGTCTAACTGTGTAGAAAACAGTAACTATAACAGTCTAACTGTGTAGAAACAGTAACTGTGTAGAAACGTAACTATAACAGTTTAACTGTGTAGAAACAGTAACTATAACAGTCTAACTCTGTAGAAACAGTAACTACAAACAGACTGTGTAGAAACAGTAACTATAACAGACTGTGTAGAAACAGTAACTATAACAGTCTAACTGTGTAGAAACAGTAACTGTGTAGAAAACAGTAACTATAACAGTCTGTGTAGAAACAGTAACTATAACAGTCTAACTGTGTAGAAACAGTAACTATAACAGTCTAACTGTGTAGAAACAGTAACAGTGTAGAAACAGTAACTATAACAGTCTACTGTGTAGAAACAGTAACTGTGTAGAAACAGTAACTATAACAGTCTAACTGGTAGAACAGTAACTATAAAGTCTGACTGTGTAGAAACGTAACTATAACAGTCTGACTGTGTAGAAACAGTAACTATAACAGTCTGACTGTGTAGAAACAGTAACTATAACAGTCTGACTGTGTAGAAACAGTAACTATAACAGTCTGACTGTGTAGAAACAGTAACTATAAACAGTCTGACTGTGTAGAAACAGTAACTATAACAGTCTAACTGTGTAGATACAGTAACTATAACAGTCTGACTGTGTAGAAAGAGTAACTATAACAGTCTGACTGTGTAGAAACAGTAACTATAACATTCTAACTGTGTAGAAACAGTAACTATAACAGTCTGACTGTGTAGAAACAGTAACTATAACAGTCCTGACTGTGTAGAAACAGTAACTATAACAGTCTGACTGTATAGAAACAGTAACTATAAACAGTTGACTGTGTAGAAACAGTAACTATAACAGTCTGACTTTGTAGAAACAGTAACTATAACAGTCTGACTGTGTAGAAACAGTAACTATAACAGTCTGACTGTGTAGAAACAGTAACTATAACAGTCTGACTGTGTAGAAACAGTAACTATAACAGTCTAACTGTGTAGAAACAGTAACTATAACAGTCTGACTGTGTAGAAACAGTAACTATAACAGCCTGACTGTGTAGAAACAGTAACTATAACAGTCTGACTGTGTAGAAACAGTAACTATAACAGTCTAACTGTGTAGAAACAGTAACTATAACAGTCTGACTGTGTAGAAACAGTAACTATAACAGTCTGACTGTGTAGAAACAGTAACTATAACAGTCTAACTGTGAGATACAGTAAACTTATAACAGTCTGACTGTGTAGAAAGAGTAACTATAACAGGTCTGACTGTGTAGAAACAGTAACTATAACAGTCTGACTGTGTAGAAACAGTAACTATAACAGTCTGACTGTGTAGAACCAGTAACTATAACAGTCTGACTGTGTAGAAACAGTAACTATAACAGTCTGACTGGTAGAAACAGTAACTATAACAGTCTGACTGTGTAGAAACAGTAACTATAACAGTCTGACTGTGTAGAAACAGTAACTATAACAGTCTAACTGTGTAGAAACAGTAACTATAACAGTCTGACTCTGTAGAAACAGTAACTATAACAGTCTGACTCTGTAGAAACAGTAACTATAACAGTCTGACTGTGTAGAAACAGTAACTATAACAGTCTGACTGTGTAGAAACAGTAACTATAACAGTCTGACTGTGTAGAAACAGTAACTATAACAGTCTGACTGTGTAGAAACAGTAACTGTGTAGAAACAGTAACTATAACAGTCTAACTGTGTAGAAACAGTAACTATAACAGTCTAACTGTGTAGAAACAGTAACTATAACAGTCTAACTGTGTAGAAACAGTAACTATAACAGTCTGACTGTGTAGAAACAGTAACTATAACAGTCTAACTGTGTAGAAACAGTAACTATAACAGTATAACTGTGTAGAAACAGTAACTATAACAGTCTAACTGTGTAGAAACAGTAACTATAACAGTCTAACTGTGTAGAAACAGTAACTGTGTAGAAACAGTAACTATAACAGTTTAACTGTGTAGAAACAGTAACTATAACAGTCTAACTCTGTAGAAACAGTAACTATAACAGACTGTGTAGAAACAGTAACTATAACAGACTGTGTAGAAACAGTAACTATAACAGTCTAACTGTGTAGAAACAGTAACTGTGTAGAAACAGTAACTATAACAGTCTGTGTAGAAACAGTAACTATAACAGTCTAACTGTGTAGAAACAGTAACTATAACAGTCTAACTGTGTAGAAACAGTAACAGTGTAGAAACAGTAACTATAACAGTCTAACTGTGTAGAAACAGTAACTGTGTAGAAACAGTAACTATAACAGTCTAACTGTGTAGAAACAGTAACTATAACAGTCTGACTGTGTAGAAACAGTAACTATAACAGTCTGACTGTGTAGAAACAGTAACTATAACAGTCTGACTGTGTAGAAACAGTAACTATAACAGTCTGACTGTGTAGAAACAGTAACTATAACAGTCTGACTGTGTAGAACAGTAACTATAACAGTCTGACTGTGTAGAAACAGTAACTATAACAGTCTAACTGTGTAGATACAGTAACGTATAACAGTCTGACTGTGTAGAAAGAGTAACTATAACAGTCTGACTGTGTAGAAACAGTAACTATAACATTCTAACTGTGTAGAAACAGTAACTATAACAGTCTGACTGTGTAGAAACAGTAACTATAACAGTCTGACTGTGTAGAAACAGTAACTATAACAGTCTGACTGTATAGAAACAGTAACTATAACAGTTTGACTGTGTAGAAACAGTAACTATAACAGTCTGACTTTGTAGAAACAGTAACTATAACAGTCTGACTGTGTAGAAACAGTAACTATAACAGTCTGACTGTGTAGAAACAGTAACTATAACAGTCTGACTGTGTAGAAACAGTAACTATAACAGTCTAACTGTGTAGAAACAGTAAACTATAACAGTCTGACTGTGTAGAAACAGTAACTATAACAGCCTGACTGTGTAGAAACAGTAACTATAACAGTCTGACTGTGTAGAAACAGTAAACTATAACAGTCTAACTGTGTAGAAACAGTAACTATAACAGTCTGACTGTGTAGAAACAGTAACTATAACAGTCTGACTGTGTAGAAACAGTAACTATAACAGTCTAACTGTGTAGATACAGTAACTATAACAGTCTGACTGTGTAGAAAGAGTAACTATAACAGTCTGACTGTGTAGAAACAGTAACTATAACAGTCTGACTGTGTAGAAACAGTAACTATAACAGTCTAACTGTGTAGATACAGTAACTATAACAGTCTGACTGTGTAGAAACAGTAACTATAACAGTCTGACTGTGTAGAAACAGTAACTATAACAGTCTGACTGTGTAGAAACAGTAACTATAACAGTCTAACTGTGTTATAAACAGTAACTATACAGTCTAACTGTGTAGAAACAGTAACTATAACAGTCTGACTGTGTAGAAACAGTAACTATAACAGTCTGACTGTGTAGAAACAGTAACTATAACAGTCTGACTGTGTAGAAACAGTAACTATAACAGTCTAACTGTGTAGAAACAGTAACTATAACAGTCTGACTGTGTAGAAACAGTAACTATAACAGTCTAACTGTGTAGAAACAGTAACTATAACAGACTGTGTAGAAACAGTAACTATAACAGTCTAACTGTGTAGAAACAGTAACTATAACAGTCTAACTGTGTAGAAACAGTAACTATAACAGTCTGTGTAGAAACAGTAACTATAACAGTCTAACTGTGTAGAAACAGTAACTATAACAGTCTAACTGTGTAGAAACAGTAACTATAACAGTCTAACTGTGTAGAAACAGTAACTGTGTAGAAACAGTAACTATAACAGTTTAACTGTGTAGAAACAGTAACTATAACAGTCTAACTCTGTAGAAACAGTAACTATAACAGACTGTGTAGAAACAGTAACTATAACAGACTGTGTAGAAACAGTAACTATAACAGTCTAACTGTGTAGAAACAGTAACTGTGTAGAAACAGTAACTATAACAGTCTGTGTAGAAACAGTAACTATAACAGTCTAACTGTGTAGAAACAGTAACTATAACAGTCTAACTGTGTAGAAACAGTAACAGTGTAGAAACAGTAACTATAACAGTCTAACTGTGTAGAAACAGTAACTGTGTAGAAACAGTAACTATAACAGTCTAACTGTGTAGAAACAGTAACTATAACAGTCTGACTGTGTAGAAACAGTAACTATAACAGTCTGACTGTGTAGAAACAGTAACTATAACAGTCTGACTGTGTAGAAACAGTAACTATAACAGTCTGACTGTGTAGAAACAGTAACTATAACAGTCTGACTGTGTAGAAACAGTAACTATAACAGTCTGACTGTGTAGAAACAGTAACTATAACAGTCTAACTGTGTAGATACAGTAACTATAACAGTCTGACTGTGTAGAAAGAGTAACTATAACAGTCTGACTGTGTAGAAACAGTAACTATAACATTCTAAACTGTGTAGAAACAGTAACTATAACAGTCTGACTGTGTAGAAACAGTAACTATAACAGTCTGACTGTGTAGAAACAGTAACTATAACATTCTAACTGTGTAGAAACAGTAACTATAACAGTCTGACTGTGTAGAAACAGTAACTATAACAGTCTGACTGTGTAGAAACAGTAACTATAACAGTCTGACTGTATAGAAACAGTAACTATAACAGTTTGACTGTGTAGAAACAGTAACTATAACAGTCTGACTGTGTAGAAACAGTAACTATAACAGTCTGACTGTGTAGAAACAGTAACTATAACAGTCTGACTGTGTAGAAACAGTAACTATAACAGTCTGACTGTGTAGAAACAGTAACTATAACAGTCTGACTGTGTAGAAACAGTAACTATAACAGTCTGACTGTGTAGAAACAGTAACTATAACAGTCTAACTGTGTAGATACAGTAACTATAACAGTCTGACTGTGTAGAAAGAGTAACTATAACAGTCTGACTGTGTAGAAACAGTAACTATAACATTCTAACTGTGTAGAAACAGTAACTATAACAGTCTGACTGTGTAGAAACAGTAACTATAACAGTCTGACTGTGTAGAAACAGTAACTATAACAGTCTGACTGTATAGAAACAGTAACTATAACAGTTTGACTGTGTAGAAACAGTAACTATAACAGTCTGACTTTGTAGAAACAGTAACTATAACAGTCTGACTGTGTAGAAACAGTAACTATAACAGTCTGACTGTGTAGAAACAGTAACTATAACAGTCTGACTGTGTAGAAACAGTAACTATAACAGTCTAACTGTGTAGAAACAGTAACTATAACAGTCTGACTGTGTAGAAACAGTAACTATAACAGCCTGACTGTGTAGAAACAGTAACTATAACAGTCTGACTGTGTAGAAACAGTAACTATAACAGTCTAACTGTGTAGAAACAGTAACTATAACAGTCTGACTGTGTAGAAACAGTAACTATAACAGTCTGACTGTGTAGAAACAGTAACTATAACAGTCTAACTGTGTAGATACAGTAACTATAACAGTCTGACTGTGTAGAAAGAGTAACTATAACAGTCTGACTGTGTAGAAACAGTAACTATAACAGTCTGACTGTGTAGAAACAGTAACTATAACAGTCTAACTGTGTAGATACAGTAACTATAACAGTCTGACTGTGTAGAAACAGTAACTATAACAGTCTGACTGTGTAGAAACAGTAACTATAACAGTCTGACTGTGTAGAAACAGTAACTATAACAGTCTAACTGTGTTATAAACAGTAACTATACAGTCTAACTGTGTAGAAACAGTAACTATAACAGTCTGACTGTGTAGAAACAGTAACTATAACAGTCTGACTGTGTAGAAACAGTAACTATAACAGTCTGACTGTGTAGAAACAGTAACTATAACAGTCTAACTGTGTAGAAACAGTAACTATAACAGTCTGACTGTGTAGAAACAGTAACTATAACAGTCTAACTGTGTAGAACAGTAACTATAACAGACTGTGTAGAAACAGTAACTATAACAGTCTAACTGTGTAGAAACAGTAACTATAACAGTCTAACTGTGTAGAAACAGTAACTATAACAGTCTGTGTAGAAACAGTAACTATAACAGTCTAACTGTGTAGAAACAGTAACTATAACAGTCTAACTGTGTAGAAACAGTAACTATAACAGTCTAACTGTGTAGAAACAGTAACTGTGTAGAAACAGTAACTATAACAGTTTAACTGTGTAGAAACAGTAACTATAACAGTCTAACTCTGTAGAAACAGTAACTATAACAGACTGTGTAGAAACAGTAACTATAACAGACTGTGTAGAGAACAGTAACTATAAACAGTCTAACTGTGTAGAAACAGTAACTGTGTAGAAACAGTAACTATAACAGTCTGTGTAGAAACAGTAACTATAACAGTCTAACTGTGTAGAAATAGTAACTGTGTAGAAACAGTAACTATAACAGTTTAACTGTGTAGAACAGTAACTATAACAGTCTAACTGTGTAGAAACAGTAACTGTGTAGAAACAGTAACTATAACAGTCTAACTGTGTAGAAACAGTAACTTTAACAGTCTAACTGTGTAGAAACAGTAACTGTGTAGAAACAGTAACTATAACAGTCTAACTGTGTAGAAACAGTAACTATAACAGTCTAACTGTGTAGAAACAGTAACTGTGTAGAAACAGTAACTATAACAGTCTGACTGTGTAGAAACAGTAACTGTGTAGAAACAGTAACCATAACAGTCTGACTGTGTAGAAACAGTAACTACAAGAGTCTAACTGTGTAGAAACAGTAACTATAACAGTCTAACTGTGTAGAAACAGTAACCATAACAGTCTGACTGTGTAGAAACAGTAACTGTGTAGAAACAGTAACTATAACAGTCTAACTGTGTAGAACAGTAACTATAACAGTCTGTGTAGAAACAGTAACTATAACAGTCAACTGTGTAGAAACAGTAACTATAACAGTCTAACTGTGTAGAAACAGTAACTATAACAGTCTAACTGTGTAGAAACAGTAACTATAACAGTCTAACTGTGTAGAAACAGTAACTATAACAGTCTAACTGTGTAGAAACAGTAACTATAACAGTCTAACTGTGTAGAAACAGTAACTGTGTAGAAACAGTAACTATAACAGTCTAACTGTGTAGAAACAGTAACTGATGTAGAAACAGTAACTATAACAGTCTAACTCTCTAGAAACAGTAACTATAACAGTCTAACTGTGTAGAAACAGTAACTATAACAGTCTAACTGTGTAGAAAACAGTACCTATAACTGTCTAACTGTGTAGAAACAGTAACTATAACAGTCTAACTGTGTAGAAACAGTAACTATAAACAGTCTAACTGTGTAGAAACAGTAACTATAAACAGTCTAACTGTGTAGAAACAGTAACTGTGTAGAAACAGTAACTGTGTAGAAACAGTAACTATAACAGTCTAACTGTGTAGAAACAGTAACTGATGTAGAAACAGTAACTATAAACAGTCTAACTCTCTAGAAACAGTAACTATAACAGTCTAACTGTGTAGAAACAGTAACTGTGTAGAAACAGTAACTATAAACAGTCTAACTGTGTAGAAACAGTAACTATAAACAGTCTAACTGTGTAGAAACAGTAACTGGTAGAAACAGTAACTGTGTAGAAACAGTAACTATAACAGTCTAACTGTGTAGAAACAGTAACTGTGTAGAAACAGTAACTGTGTAGAAACAGTAACTGTGTAGAAACAGTAACTATAACAGTCTAACTGTGTAGAAACAGTAACTGATGTAGAAACAGTAACTATAAACAGTCTAACTGTGTAGAAACAGTAACTATAACAGTCTAACTGTGTAGAAACAGTAACTATAACAGACTGTGTAGAAACAGTAACTATAACAGTCTAACTGTGTAGAAACAGTAACTATAACAGTCTAACGGTGTAGAAACTGACTCTGCAGTGCAGTGGTGGATTCAGGTATAGGTGACATGGGCGCCCACACAGGGCGGCATCTTTCCGGGGGGCGGCCACCCCAAAAAAAGAAGAAATTATAATAATTATTATTTCGGAATGGTGACCTTTGCATGATCGGTTTTCTAATGCTCATTTGTAAATCACGTCACCGTGTGGGACTGTGGGTCAATTAACCTTGATGGAGTGGCCGCCCTGATTCTAGTCTGTGAGCTAGGCAGGCTAATGCCTGGGAAGGTCTCCCCACTCAGAAGAACGAGATGGGGAGGGGGGCAGGGGGAGGTTGACCTCAGGTCTCCCCACTGGAAGCCCGAGGTAGGGGGGCGGGGGGGGTTAACCTCAGGTCTCCCTACTGGAAGCCTGAGGTAGGGGGGGCGGGGGGAATCTATCAAATAGCACACCTCTAACTTTGTACAGTACTAATGCAATTAGTAAAATCAGTCACTCTACTAAATGAATTAGTAATTAGTAATGCAATTGGTTGTGAAATGTAGTTTGTGTATTTCTTGTTTGACGTGCAATAGTGTAATAGTCAGGTTCTATTCTTTACAAGTGTGTTATTCTATTTGTGTATTTACGTGATTTAGGATTTGTTCAATGTAGTTTAATTTGTGTGTTTTTTGTTAGCAATGAGGTAATAGTGTAATAATTTGATCATCTTTTTTACATGATATCACACCTCTAACACTACAACTTGTTTCTCTCCTCTAACACTACGACTTGTTTCTCTCCTCTAACACTACAACTTGTTTTCTCTCCTCTAACACTACAACTTGTTCTTCTCCTCTAACACTACAACTTGTTTCTCTCCTCTAACACTACAACTTGTTTCTCTCCTCTAACACTACAACTTGTTTCTCTCCTCTAACACTACAAACTTGTTTCTCTTCCTCTAACACTACAACTTGTTTCTCTCCTCTAACACTACAACTTGTTTCTCTCCTCTAACACTACAACTTGTTTCTCTCCTCTAACACTACAACTTGTTTCTCTCCTCTAACACTACAACTTGTTTCTCTCCTCTAACACTACAACTTGTTTTCTCTTCTCTCCTCTAACACTACAACTTGTTTCTCTCCCTCTAACAACTACAACTTGTTTCTGGCTCCTCTAACACTACAACTTGTTTCTCTCCCTCTAACACTACAACTTGTTTCTCTCCTCTAACACATACAACTTGTTTCTCTCCTCTAACCACGTACAACTTGTTTCTCTCCATCTCAACACTACCAACCTTGGTTTCTTTCCTCGTAACACTACAACTTGTTTCTCTCCTCTAACACTACAACTGTTTCTCTCCTCTAACACTAACAACTTGTTTCTCTCCTCTAACACTACAACTTGTTTGCTCTCCTCTAACACTAAACTTGTTTTTTAACTACAATTGTCTCTCCTAACACTACAACTTGTTTCTCTCCTTAAACACCGTACAGCTTTCCCTCTAACACTACAATTGTTTCTCTCCTTTAACACTACAACTTGTTTCTCTTCCTCTTAACACTACAAGTTGTTTCTCTCCTCCTAACACGTACAACTTGTTTCTCTCCTCTAACCACACAACTTGTTTCTCTCCTCTAACACTACAACTTGTTCTCTCCTTCTAACACTACAACTTGTTTCTCTCCTCTAACACTACAACTTGTTTCTCTCCTCTAACACTACAACTTGTTTCTCTCCTCTAACACTACAGCTTGTTTCTCTCCTCTAACACTACAACTTGTTTCTCTCCTCTAACACTACAACTTGTTTCTATTTATTTTTATTTTTCTTCTTTTTGAGTCAAATTTGTGTATGTATTTTTATATTCATATCGTTTTTAATGTTATAATTACTATTATTTATTTTTAAAAATCCATCTCTCCAGAACAAGTCTCTTACCTTCCCGCTTCTGTAGACCCCTGCGGTAGACCCCCTGCGGTAACCCCCTGCTGTAGACCCCCCTGCTGTAGACCCCCCTGCTGTAGACACCCCTCTTGCCCCAGCTGTAGACCCCCCTGCTGTAGACCCCCCTCTGCCCCAGCAGTAGACCCCCCTGCTGTAGACCCCCCTCTGCCCCAGCAGTAGACCCCCCCTGCTGTAGACCCCCCTCTGCCCCAGCAGTAGACCCCCCTGCTGTAGACCCCCCTCTGCCCCAGCAGTAGACCCCCTGCTGTAGACCCCCCTCTGCCCCCAGCTGTAGACCCCCCTCTGCCCCAGCTGAAGACCCCCCTGCTGTAGACACCCCTCTGCCCCAGATGTAGGACCCCCCCTGCTGTAGACCCCCCTGCTTTAGACCCCTGCTGTAGAACCCCCCAGCTGTAGACCCCCCCTGCTATAGACCACCCTCTGCCCCCAGCTGTGCCCTGGACACCATACGTTAACTGATTGTCCCCCCATCTATCGTCAGAGCTCGTGCTGCTAGAAGACCTAAACTGGAACATGCTGAACACCCCGGCCATCCCACAATCTAAGCTTGATGCCCTCAATCTCACACAAATTATCAATGAACCCACCAGGTACAACCCCTAATCCGTAAACACGGGCACCCTCATAGATATCATCCTAACCAACTTGCCTTCCAAATTCACCTCTGCTGTTTTCATCCAAGATCTCAGTGATCACTGCCTCATTGCCTGCACCCGTAATGGGTCTGCGGTCAAATGACCACCCCTCATCACTGTCAAACAATCCCTAAAACACTTCAGCGAGCAGGCCTTTCTAATCGACCTGGCTCGGGAATCCTGGAAGGATATTGACCTCATCCCGTCAGTAGAGGATGCCTGGTTATTCTTTAAAAGTGCCTTCCTCACCATCTTAAATAATCATGCCCCTTTCAAAAAAATGAGCATCAGGAACAGATATAGCCCTTGGTTCTCTCCAGACCTGACTGCCTTTGACCAGCACAAAAACATCCTGTGGTGTTCTGCATTAGCATCGAATAGCCCCCGTGAAATGCAACTTTTCAGGGAAGTTAGGAACCAATACATGGCACTTCGGAAAGCAGAGGCTAGCTTTTTGAAACAGAAATTGGTATGCTGTAGCACAAACTCCAAAAAAGTTCAGGGACACTGTAAAGTCCATGGAGAATAAGAGCACCTCCTCCCAGCTGCCCACTGCTCTGAGGCTAGGAAACACTGTTACCACCGATAAATTCACTATAATTGAGAATTTCAATAAGCATATTTATAAGGCTGGCCATGCTTTCCCCCCTGGCTACCCCTACCCCTGTCAACAGCCCTGCACCCCCCAAAGCAACTGGCCCAAGGCTTCCCCATTTCTCCTTCTCCCAAATCCAGTCAGCTGATGTTCTGAAAGAGCTGCACAATCTGGACCTCTACAAATCAACCGGGCTAGACAATCTGGACCCTCTCATTCTAAAATTATCTGCCGAAATTGTTGCAACCCCTATTACTAGCCTGTTCAACCTCTCTTTCGTATTGTCTGAGATCCCCAAAGATTGGAAACCTGCATCGGTCATTCTCCTCTTCAAAGGGGGGGACACTCTAGACCCAAACTGTTATAGACCTATATCCATCCTGCCCTACATTTCTAAAATCTTCAAAAGCCAAGTTAACAAACAGATTACCGGCCATTTTGAATCCCACCGTACCTTCTCCGCTATGCAATCAGGTTTCAGAGCTGGTCATGGGTGCACCTCAGCCACGCTCAAGATCCTAAACGACATCATAACTGCCATCGATAAGAAACATTACTGTGCAGCAGTATTCATCGACCTGGCCAAGGCTTTCGACTCTGTCAATCACCACATTCTTATTGGCAGACTCCACAGCCTTGGTTTCTCAAATGATTGCCTCCTCGCCTGGTTCACCAACTACTTCTCTGATAGAGTTCAGTGTGTCAAATCGGAGTGCCTGTTGTCTGGACCTCTGGCAGTCTCTATGGGGGTGCCACAGGGTTTAATTCTCTTTACTCTGTATACATCAATGATGTTGCTCTTGCTGCTGGTGATTCTCTGATCCACCTCTATGCAGATGACACCATTCTGTATACTTCTGGCCCTTCATTGGACACTGTGTTTACTAACCTCCAATGCCATACAACTTTCCTTCCGTGGCCTCCAACTGCAAGTAAAACAAAATGCTCTTCAACCGTTCGCTGCCCACAACTGCACCTGCCCGCACGTCCAGCATCACTACTCTAGACGGTTCTGACTTAGAATATGTGGACAACTACAAATACCTGGGTGTCTGGTTAGACTGTAAACTCTCCTTCCAGACTCACATTAAGCTTCTCCAATCCAAAATTAAATCTAGAATCGGCTTCCTATATCACAACAAAGCCTCCTTCACTCATGCTGCCAAACATACCCTCGTAAAACTGACCATCCTACCGATCCTCGACTTCGCCGATGTCATTTACAAAATAGCCTCCAACACTCTACTCAACAAATTGGATGCAGTCTATCACAGTGCTTTTGTCACCAAAGCACCATATACCTCCCACCACTGAGACCTGTACGCTCTCGTTGGCTGGCCCTCACTTCATACTCGTCGCCAAACCCGAGGGCTCCAGGTCATCTACAAGTCTCTGCTCAGCTCACTGGTCACCATAGCAGCACCCACCCGTAGCACACGCTCCAGCAGGTATATCTCAGCAGGTCCCCCCCAAAGCCAATTCCTCCTTTGGCTGCCTTTCCTTCCAGTTCTCAATTCCTCTGCCAATAACTGGAACGAACTGCAAAAATCACTGAAGCTGGAGACTCATAACTCCCTCACTAGCTTTAATAAAGCACCAGCGCAGCTCACAGGTCAATGTACATAGCCCATCTGTAAATATCCCATCCAACTACCTCATCCCCATACTGTATTTATTTATTTATCTTGTTCCTTTGCACCCCAGTATCTCTACATGCACATCCATCTTCTGCACATCTATCATTCCAGTGTTGAATTGCTGTATTGTATTTACTTCGCCACCATGGCCTATTTATTGCCTTAACTCCCTTATGGCCTATTTATTGCCTTTACCTCCCTTATGGCCTATTTATTGCCTTAACTCCCTTATGGCCTATTCATTGCCTTAACTCCCTTATGGCCTATTTATTGCCTTAACTCCCTTATGGCCTATTTATTGCCTTAACTCCCTTATGGCCTATTTATTGCCTTAATTCCCTTATGGCCTATTTATTGCCTTAACTCCCTTATGGCCTATTTATTGCCTTAACTCCCTTATGGCCTATTTATTGCCTTAACTCCCTTATGGCCTATTTATTGCCTTAACTCCCTTATGGCCTATTTATTGCCTTTACCTCCCTTATGGCCTATTTATTGCCTTTACCTCCCTTATGGCCTATTTATTGCCTTAACTCCCTTATGGCCTATTCATTGCCTTAACTCCCTTATGGCCTATTTATTGCCTTAACTCCCTTATGGCCTATTTATTGCTTTAACTCCCTTGTGGCCTATTTATTGCCTTAACTCCCTTATGGCCTATTTATTGCCTTAACTCTCTTATGGCCTATTTATTGCCTTAACTCCCTTATGGCCTATTTATTGCCTTTACCTCCCTTATGGCCTATTTATTGCCTTAACTCCCTTATGGCCTATTTATTGCCTTAACTCCCTTATGGCCTATTTATTGCCTTTACCTCCCTTATGGCCTATTTATTGCCTTTACCTCCCTTATGGCCTATTTATTGCCTTAACTCCCTTATGGCCTATTTATTGCCTTAACTCCCTTATGGCCTATTTATTGCCTTAAGTCCCTTATGGCCTATTTATTGCCTTAACTCCCTTATGGCCTATTTATTGCCTTTACCTCCCTTATGGCCTATTTATTGCCTTTACCTCCCTTATGGCCTATTTATTGCCTTAACTCCCTTATGGCCTATTTATTGCCTTACCTCCCTTATGGCCTATTTATTGCCTTTACCTCCCTTATGGCCTATTTATTGCCTTTACCTCCCTTATGGCCTATTTGTTGCCTTAACTCCCTTATGGCCTATTTATTGCCTTACCTCCCTTATGGCCTATTTATTGCCTTTACCTCCCTTATGGCCTATTTATTGCCTTAACTCCCTTATGCCCTATTTATTGCCTTACCTCCCTTATGGCCTATTTATTGCCTTAACTCCCTTATGGCCTATTTATTGCCTTAACTCCCTTATGGCCTATTTATTGCCTTAACTCCCTTATGGCCTATTTATTGCCTTAACTCCCTTATGGCCTATTTATTGCCTTAACTCCCTTATGGCCTATTTATTGCCTTAACTCCCTTATGGCCTATTTATTGCCTTAACTCCCTTATGGCCTATTTATTGCCTTTACCTCCCTTATGGCCTATTTATTGCCTTAACTCCCTTATGGCCTATTTATTGCCTTACCTCCCTTATGGCCTATTTATTACCTTTACCTCCCTTATGGCCTATTTATTGCCTTACCTCCCTTATGGCCTATTTATTGCCTTACCTCCCTTATGGCCTATTTATTGCCTTTACCTCCCTTATGGCCTATTTATTGCCTT
The DNA here is from genome assembly GCF_002021735.2 of Oncorhynchus kisutch. Taxonomy (NCBI): domain Eukaryota; kingdom Metazoa; phylum Chordata; class Actinopteri; order Salmoniformes; family Salmonidae; genus Oncorhynchus; species Oncorhynchus kisutch. Next base: position 45,617 of record NW_022262620.1, on the reverse strand, counting down.
ACCTCCCTTATGGCCTATTTATTGCCTTTACCTCCCTTATGGCCTATTTATTGCCTTAACTCCCTTATGGCCTATTTATTGCCTTAACTCCCTTATGGCCTATTTATTGCCTTTACCTCCCTTATGGCCTATTTATTGCCTTAACTCCCTTATGGCCTATTTATTGCCTTACCTCCCTTATGGCCTATTTATTGCCTTTACCTCCCTTATGGCCTATTTATTGCCTTTACCTCCCTTATGGCCTATTTATTGCCTTACCTCCCTTATGGCCTATTTATTGCCTTACCTCCCTTATGACCTATTTATTGCCTTAACTCCCTTATGGCCTATTTATTGCCTTTACCTCCCTTATGGCCTATTTATTGCCTTTAACTCCCTTATGGCCTATTTATTGCCTTAACTCCCTTATGGCCTATTTATTGCCTTTAACTCCCTTATGGCCTATTTATTGCCTTACCTCCCTTATGGCCTATTTATTGCCTTACCTCCCTTGTGGCCTATTTATTGCCTTTACCTCCCTTATGGCCTATTTATTGCCTTAACTCCCTTATGGCCTATTTATTGCCTTAACTCCCTTATGGCCTATTTATTGCCTTTACCACCCTTATGGCCTATTT